>NC_086353.1:25305862-25483965 GCF_036324505.1 Eleginops maclovinus | reverse complement strand
TTAACGTCCTTGCCTTTGCCGTCATTCTACACAAAAATTATCCAAATGCTTCTGTTGGTTTTGGTTTATTCTTTCTGAATGACGTGCAAAAATTTGCCGCCACATGCTGACTTTTTATTCTTCTCCCAGGTCAACTATAATTGGAGAACTCGACAACAGGAGTCTGTGAGTTGTGCAGGAAAGAATAAAGACATGATCATCTCCTGCTGAACTGGCATGGGATAACAGGAGAGTCTTTTGACTTGCAGCTATCATAGTTATTGCTGGCTGTACAATGGACGAAGCCTTCCCTGGCTGCTGTCATTTCTTTGGTTTGTTTGTCTAACTTGCACAGGGGCTTTTAGAAGAAAGATAAATAGCATGCGGCAGTGTATTGCAGACATAGACATCATGGCTCACGGTGATTCGATAACAAAGGCTCTTTGGATGGGTGTAAGTGATTGCTTCTCTCCTGATTGTTGACAGGGAAAATGATACAACTCATTACTACTGTGTAGATATGATTAAGCTGAATGATGAAAACATTGGTGTAATGATGAAGTCCCATTATCATGTTCTTTTCACGCTTTATAGAAACTGGGATGAATTGGGTCTTGTTTCACCATGTCTTTAGAAAAACGTCTTTACAGGCCAATTTAAAGTGAGCCTCCTCTATGGTTCAATCATATTGCCTCCCAATCCCTCAGTAGTCTTTGTACTGTACATACAAACGGGGATAATGGCACTCACAGTCTCTCATTAGAGGCATTCATGGTGGACACATAAAAAAGGGTTGTGTAGGGAATTAAGAAAAAGAGAGATGGAAAGTGGACTTGCTTGCTGAAAGTCTTTTTTCGGAGAGTTATTAAAATGTCCCAACATTTTTAGAAGCCAATAAACAGACTGAAATAGAGGTGGAAATGAGTATACTCTTGGGCACACACAGGCGGAATATGATTAATTAACAATTCTGCGCCCATTAATCACAGATTCTTTATTTATTAACAGTGCAATAAAAAACAAACAAATGCTAGTGACTCATTTTCAGGGGGTGAAAGTTATCGTAAATAATCTATGATGGATGTTTGTACAAAAGACCATTATCCCATCAGAGTGGTTAACATCTCAAGCTAAACTGGATAAATTGAAACCCAAATTGCTAAAGGAAATTGCAGGTTATTGAAAGTCAACTGGATTTGTTTTTCATTCACCATGAATAAATAATAAATAAGTGGGATCCATCACCCTAGAACAAAGCAGAGAATTTATAATTGTAGTTGTTTCATTACGTAGCTTAGTTGAATACTCAATTCTGATTGGTCAAATTGAACTTTTAGAGGTTGTTAATTTTTGCTAATAGATCGCTGCTCAGTACAACACACCCATGCTAAGATATCAAGGGCCTATATGCAGTTATATCCATCCACAAAAAGATGTCTGGTCAATTTAACGTCAGCTGTGGATATCAAACATTCATTTTAATCCATCAGAAGACACTGGGAAATGCTGTTTTAAACACTATTTTATAATTGTGGAGAGCACGAAATTTGATCGCTAAACTGTTAAAAGATGTTAAAAGACAGTGCTGGACGTCAGAGATATTAACGGAAGAAATCAGACAGGTAGTAACACTAAATGGAACAGCAGAAGAAGACAGACAGGAAGTAAACACTAACAGGATTGCGGTATGGGCTCTGACAGTGTTTAGCCATACTTTCACTGCAGTTTTAGTTGGTTCACATCTGGAACGGACAATTATTTTCTCTTAGCGAAAGTGATAGGATCATTTTTTAATGTAAATTCGCCATTCATGAGAACTATTGTAGTCAGTAGATTTACTGTAACTATAAAGACTGGGCTGAATCAGTTATGTAAAAATACAAATTCAGTAACATGGATACACTCACACATGCAAACCGTCACGACACAGGAAGAAAAAGTCTTTGAGAAATGATTTGAAAAGTCTATTTAGAATATTGATATGCGTGCATCAGGGTTGAAACCACTCTGTTATATGCCATCTGCTCTATGGGCAGATAGGTCACACAGGTACCTGAATGTCTGTCGGAAAAGTGAGAGCCACCAGACCAGCAGAACTCTGGATTGCATCCACATAATAGACTCAACTTCAAAATGAACCCGAAACAAACAGCAGAGACAAGAGGATGAAATCCCTCAACAATCACTGCTGTGGAAATGAATCGCTGTGAACATTCGCCTCTAGACAGGAGAGCGCAGAGAGACATCTGGCCCTTATTACACTCCTCGCTGACAGCAGGATGTCTCCTCTCCTCTTTCTGTCTTTTGCTTCATCACTCCTCTTTTGCTTTTCTCAGTTGCACTCTCTCTCTGGCTTTACTCTCTCACTTTTTAAGTTTTCTCTGGTTTATTTCCAGGAGTGCTGTCTGAAGCTCTGCAGGGCTCGCAAAGTACTTTTTGTAATTTGTCTATCAAGCACTTTACAAGTCTTGCTGTCTGACTGCTGCAGTTTTCATCAAAAATCATTGCGGATCGGGGTCAAGTGTTAGTCATACATAAAAACAAATACAGTTATACACATTTTTGAGTCAGTGCGACTATATATTGCGTGTTTAACCCTCTGAGGTGGACCCTGGCACACTTTTGCTGGAATATATTTGTTTGTACCATTTTCCGGGTGTCTTTTATGAACATTTATCCATGTTGGAAGTAGATTTACATGTTATAGGAGTTAGATAGAGATCATAGATCTAATTATGCATCCCATAAAGCACTGCGTCTGTTGACAAATCAGAGGGTGTAGTTGGGGCTGCTTAAAACTTTTTGTGTTTAAACCAAGGCTGCCTTTAGAAAACATTAAAACATTATAAAATGATGCAATTTGATCCTTCTTCCATAGTTGATCCCATAATTTCAGCTCGGATGTTTACCAAGAATTGGCAGTGAAAAGGCAGAGGAAGTGGCACAGGCTGCATTTACTGCACTGACTGGAGACCGCTGGACATCAGTTAGAAGCATCACTACCTCCCTGCACAATTGAACCATGACATATGTCCTGCAGTGTTCTTTATGTGTGGTGAAAACAAGGGAAAACCATTTTGCTGAACCAAACGCCAGTTTCTTGAAGTTGCACAGGAGTGGGCGGTCCGGGACAGGGTCACCATGGTAGAAACAGATAGTGCCCGCGGTGTGAGAGCAGCAGAGACAATAAGTGTCCATTAGATCGAGAGTGATCACATGCAGCTCTGTGTGACAGCTGCTTATTCGATGCTTCAGCTGTGATGCACAATTCAGACAATACACCGCATTTCTTTATAACAACACATCACATGTATTTGATTGATCTCCCCCCATAATACAAGTACATACTAGTATTTTAAACTTGTGATAAATCATGATCAATCACAGATTATTATTGTGATTAACGCGATTAAAGGTTTTAATCGTAGACAGCGCTAGTTTAAAACCATTACGCTGCATTCACATGATCAGCAGTAGAACAACTCAGTGCTGAGGCTGCCATTCAATAGAGTCAGCGGTGCCGCCCATCCAGGTGGGGGCTCAACTGCTAGAATAGTCGCTGAGCTTCAACTTCAACTTTGATCTTGACTGCTAACCTTTCCACAAGCAACCAATCAGACGACTATGTAGCGCCGCCAGCTAGCGTGTTAACCATGAGATTATACTTTATTAGCCGCTTTATGGCAAGGCTCTGCGCCCAACGTGTGCAAATGACATATCATGTGAATGCAGCTTAACCCTATCCTATGTTTTCCTCACCATAAGTGTAGAAAATAAACAAATACAGAACAAATGGAAATAGTTCCTGAGTGGCAAAAGCTCGTTTGTCTGCCTAAAACATTAAACTGTACACTAACTGTACACACACTCAGGCCTGCTGACCAGTGCTAGAGCAACATGTTGAATAATTCAGGAGCAGCGGAGATTCTCGCCAACATTAAACTTTTTATTCTGCAACGGGACACAAAACTGTCGTATTGAGAAGTGCCTCTGTGCCTTAGAGAGATAGGAAAGGGTTCCTATAGTAGGTGTCTTGAATTTTTTATGAAGTTATGTCAGATTTATAGCATAAGGTAGTTTCCTAACAGCACCAGGGGTGTAGAAAGAGTGTTTTGAAATAAAAAGTTGGCTTTATCGCAGAGCAGGGGGATTTGCTAGAGTGCTTTCTGCTGTAAGACAATTCTTGCTGTCATTCATCAGGACAAGACTCTGTGTACTGCACTTTTGTTAGAAGGAAACATTGTTTTACACTGATGAAAAGGCACCATGGGAGAAAAGCTCCACAGTTTAATGTTATCTGGAATCAGGAAACAAAACACTGCACTTTAGCACTAGAACCAGCAGATGTTGGACGGGGATCAGCCTGAGGGCTTGTTCAGACCACTAGATGAAACAAAAATGTATTCTGCTTCTTTCATTAGCTATTACCTAGCTCATGGTTTTTCCAGACTTTGCTGCCTTGTGTGATTAATCTAAAAATATTGTTGTCTTTAAACAGCCCACCAACATATTGTAGCTGTCTCGATGTCGGAGATTTAAACTTCTCACCCTCAGGTCGATCTGGCTGAGCTTGTAAGTGAAAAGTTAAACAGCATGATGTGGCTGTGGGGGTCCTGTCCCCTATGCTGGCGCTGCACAGCGCCGCTCCAGACAGCATGAACTCACCAGAACAGCATGGTAAGCTCATGAGACGCAGGCTATAGTGGCTTTGGAAAACCTATCCCCTGACATTTTCCATTCATAAAATTCCTGGAATTGAGATGAAGGAGGGAAAATAAATCAGCCTGGCGTCTGTGTTTTCTCATATATGCTTTTTCATGTTGCTGTGATTGGCAGAATGAAAGGTTCGCCATATGTTTCCTCCTGCTACCATTCTCCACAGCCTTCCTTTGTTTTTCCTCTTGACATTAAATAGACATAAAGAAGGGATTTGCCTTCTAAGCAAAGTGATTAGAAATGAGAGGCTTTTACGACATGGAAAGGTCTTCATTACCTCGCATATTACACTGAGCCGTGTTTTGATGGAAAGTTCTGCATCCCCCCTCATTTTTCAAAAATATCATTTCAAAAATGATGTTTTAATCTTTCGACCAAATACCCTGGGTTTTATTGTCGTTCCTAAACACTCAGTTCCTGTGATTTAAAGTATGGGCACCACATAGCAGCTTCATTTTGCGGTTTTCATATTTATTGAACAGATTGGTGGGCTGGATTGAATGAGGCAATTCAATTCCTCTTTTTAATCTGCAAACCTTTGAGGTGGTTTCTCATTCAGCTTTTTAAGGGCCCTCCCGCTAACATGCCATCCCTGCTGGGCCAATAGCTGCACACTAGAAAGAAAAAAAGGATCAACTTTGAAGTAAATGTAAAAGAGAAATCTGTCATTTCATCAAGCAGACAGAAGCAATCCTTTCTTCTGATCCCTCACAAACCAGATCTATCGGGCCAACACTGAAAAGCTGATGAAGTTTCTTTTTGACGCCGATATGACATTGAGCCAAAAGCAGATGACCTGGGTCAGGGCTAGAAAACAGATCTGTCTAATGTCACTGCATGCTAAACAATCCAAGCATTATGTGTGTGCGTCTATTGTTTTCCCTTTCATATGCCTGAAATGATGATCCAATACTTCAGTTTAGCTACTCAGAACTTCTCCATATGCACGACTTTTGACGGAATCTGACAAAACACAGATGTTCATTCAACATTGAGCCATGCAGGAATCAGTCCTCAAACACAGAAATGAGTTTCACCACTTTAAGTTTCCTCGTCATCACTTCAAACAATAGCTTTTCTTTATACAGTTCCTCCTACTCCCTTTACTAATTTCTTTTTATCACATTACTGATACATTGCAAAAGTGGGATGCAATGGGTCACAGTAGGTAAATGACATGGAATATTGAGATGCAAAATGTAAAGCTGTGTATAAAAATCTGCAACTCAATGTACGCTGACAAAAAAAAAATATTCTCACAGTCAGACTAGCAAAGCAATCAGTCTGATGTACAGTATATTTACATTGAGCTCAATATTAAAACAATGCACTGAGGTGATTTGAGGTGCATGGAAGCTACAAATCACGCTGGCCATAAAGGAACACTTTCAAGCTAAGAGAGCGGTTCATTTCTGGACAAAATAAATTATTCTTTATTATAGAGCCAGTTGTTAAAAAGTGTCAAAGTGCTTTAAAGGGAACATTAAAAGGAAGTTAAATGGATTAAATTGTTTCACGGTGCTTCGATAAAATGTACTACATTTTAATATTGGCATTTATAAATGTAAGTGTTTTGTAATGTAGTTACATTTATTTTTGAGGCTCTAAGGAAAATCTGATTGTATTGCCATTTTGATATTATTATTATATTCTCAAAACAGCAAACAGTCTCAGCTGCATTTTAAATGAATAAAAAAACATGCTGTAAAATCCTATTCAAATGAAAATGTACGTATATTATTCTCTGTGCCTTTACTCCCCAGCCAAATTAAAAACCAAACTTGGTTTCCAGTTCGTGTGCTGACTTTTTGCAAATTCATCAAAAAAGAAGAATCTGTTTTTGTGCTCACAGTTTGGCTACAGTTGGCGATCTGGACAGAAATAAAACTATGAAACCATCCTACCTGTTTATGTTATATATTTGACTCTGTATTTAGTCTTTCTATGAAAAAGAAAAAAATAATGTAATAAATAAAGCAATTGTCCTCCTTTAAACTCCAAAACTCAAGCCGACTTTAGCTTTTTAAGGTAAATAAAAAAAGCTATTAATGTGTGATGGTCATATCCCTTAGAGTGGAGCGTAGGTATAAGATTTTGGTTTCCACTTAATTCAAAAATATCTGTGATGAAACGGTGATGTCCCTTTTTTGATGCTAGAGAAAAGTAGAAAAACACTGAAATACACCAGAAAAGTAAAATCCCTCAAAAAGGTGCTTGAATGCAGTACTTAGTAACTTTACACCACTGTTCCCAGTTATGTTTTGAGGGTCGTCACGCAAGGCGTTGGTAATTTGGTTAACTGAGGAACTAAGACCAGCAGATACTAAAGAGAAGGTACTATGTTCTGGCACTTCTACACTTCTACATGCCCTTTTGTGACTCGTGGATTGGTAAGTGACGACCCCTGCTGCGCTCATGCTAATTAAGATTAGCATATAAGCCACCACCTCACCACCTCACCACCTCACCACCTCACCATCTCACCATCGCACCAAGCTCAAGCTGATGTGAGCAACAAGTGCTTCCGTTTGGCTCCAGGACTGTTGAAGTCAATAATGAAACAGCCTTTTTCTTTCAGGTTTTTCCTCAATGTCTTTTTAATCAACTTATGTTTGTCTGCAAAAGTTAGTTTGTGGCAATTACCCGGTTCCTTTTTCTGTTTTTGGTTTCCTTTTATTGTGTGCTTTATAGTGAAGTGTCTCCACCAGGTTTCGGTTATGGGACAGTAAAGTTTGAATCACACTCAGCAATCTTATAAAAGTGGGTTATAAGAAGTGAGTTACAAGAAGATACTGATTCTGCAAGCCTTATGTTCTCACGCAGGACTTTCCAAAGCCAAGGAGCCATAATGGCAAAAGCACGATCATCTTTGTATTAATCCGTGACTTCGGAAAATCCATATTGAGTCAGATTTCTGCGATGCCGCTTCAGGCTAGGACTAGAAGTGCAATAAAATCAGTTAAATCTTAAATCTCCAAATCCATAGTAAAAACAAACAAGAAGGACAATGGTGAGAAGTCAGGATTGGGGAGATGTCACGTTGAGCTAGTTCTGTTGAATTGCCTCTCCAGGCTTTAGTATCAAGCTAACATGACACGCTAACATGATAAGCTAACGCTAATGTGAAGCAAAATTGGGTTAGAGTCACAAATTTCCCCTTTATTGTGTTTATCCAAATTGTTCCCTCACATATAAGACAAGTTTTCGTTCAGTAGATAGTTTTTCGTCAAAGAGTAGAAAAATCCAATGCAGAATTGTTATAGTCTAAGGACATGATCAAGCATGTGCAAATGCATTACAAGGGACCATCCCTCACCCCGATTTGATATTACCATTAAATTCACCTAAGATCATCTTGACGGGAAGTAAAAATGGAAGCAAATATTTTTTCACCCTTTTCGCTTGTATAGGATGGAAGTGAAAGGCTGTGACCTACTGCTAAAGCAAGCCTTGGGTAACTTATAAGACTAGATTTGAAAGCTTTGATGCTGTTGGCATTGACCTTTTTCAAACAATAGGTGTTAAACATTTTAAGCAAAAGAGCTTGTTCTGTTTCTTCCTAATTATCACTGTATGACGATGCAATAAAGACATACTGTATAATATCATGCATGCAACAGGTTCTGATACACTGGTTCATCCAATTTCTCTACAGTATGAATCACAGTGTATGTGCGTTATCTGTGCATAAGGGTGGGTGGTTTGGGTGCATGACAGGATAATGGTGTATATTGCCCAAATATGGAAATTAACAGTATGTTCTGGCGCACAAACCCTGGAGGCGTTAGCTGTTACTCTAGATAGGATGAAGACCTGACATGTTTTGCTGTATTTTCACGGTCAATGTCCTCGATAGTTCCTCGGCTGATTCAGAGAACACGATTAAATTAACATTTAGCTCTTCAATGACGTAGTTAGGCCATTGCTTGGTTTGCTTGGTTTGGAAAACTGAGATAATGCTTGCTTCATTTATTTTCCATCTTATTCGATCCATGGTTTCAAGATGGGATCACGTAAATCTGTCTCAGACCTGTGAGCTGCCGGTGTGAAGTGTTGAATAGCTTGAAGCAGAATAGCCTTTGCTGTATGTATCGTATGTATCTCAGTGCCCTCGGTTGTCCTTTCGGTTCATAGCTTCAACTGTATCCATGGACTGTCTTTGAAGCTGCTAGGGAGTGAAACGTCAAAGGCCTTGGGCTCAAAAGGCCTGAGAGAGATCGAGGGATGCAGAGAGAGGGATTGAGGGAGAAAAGCCTCTACAGGGAATCTTTGCCAATGGTTACTGATAAAAAAAACATCTAGGCATCGCCTCAAGGGACTGATTGTGGTGTGATGCCCCTGACTCTACACTATCAGGAAAAAAAAATCTGATTCTAAATGATAAACTAGAAGAGGTTTGGAAGTATGGCATAACAGACATAAGGAGGCAACAGAGTATTACCTGTTAAAACATCTTTATTGTTATATAATTACTAAGCTTAATCATTGTTTTGCCCCTGCAAGCAGACATCCATTTTTGTTACTTACTTTTAGTGTTGTTTGATAATCAACGTGCATAAAAGCGAAATGTACTGTTTCATTTCAATGAAAGTTACATTATTATGCGCAGGTCAAAAGCTCATCAATATGGCTTCAGATGAGGTTCAAGAAACCATTTTTCAGATTAAAGTCAAAGTATTTCCTAGTTTAGGAAACTTGTTCAGTTGCTGTCTTTTACTTAGTTTTCTCAAGGTAAGGCACAGGATGACGAGCATTTTGCAAACGAAACCATTACTAAACTCCCAGGTAATTTAGGGAGTACAGTCACATAACACCAGCAAATGCATCCATTCTTCTCTGCTGTGAAATCTCTAACTTTACGTCTTGTCAGTGCGAAAGTCCCATTGGACACAGGGCACGGGGGTCAGTGTATTTGGCGGTCAATGTAGTTGAACTTTTCATTGAAAATAAAGCCTTACTCTTTGCGTGAAAGCGGAGTTATCCTAATCTAATCTCTTTAAAATTACAACTAGAAAGGCCAGAGTTCTGGCCTGGCCAAGGTCAGGCCTTATCTTGCATTGTTAACAAAAGTAAAAGAAAAGGTTTTTATCCGCCCTGTGACTCTGATCTTCTCCAAAATGTAATAAAATGTGATGTTCTTTGTTTATTCATGCTACAATTTTTTCACCAAGATCCATAAGAATTTGGTCAGTTCTTTTCCATTATTCTGCTGATAAACAACTCAAACCCATACAATATAACTCCCCCACAGAGGATATTTCAATTTCTATAAAGGTTAACAACCAAATTCAGCTAGAATGGTATATACGTTATATTTCACGAACCATATCTGCCTGGTTAACTTTGGGCACAACTTGACCGAATAACAACCTGGTAAGGATAGAAGGCTATCCTCAACCTGTATTACTTAAGGTCTTTAGACCAACCATTCCAGGTTTCAGGTCAATAATAGGTTACTAATGGACTGTGCACTGTCACTTTAGATATCTTTACATGACAAGGTATATTAACTCTTGTGTAAGACCCTTGTTGACTCAATCCATCACAACCAGCCATGATTCATTGGCAACAACTTTTTCCTTTAGAAGATGTGAAACCTTTGAGCCAGGGGAAATCAGTAAGTGCTGAGATTTACTGAAAAAAATAACATAGAATGACACTAAAAAAAGAAACAGCTATTTTTTGTGTCAAATCCAAGCCAGACCTGTAAATGGATGGTGAGTCATGAGCAGAAACACACAAGGGGACTCGGGGGGGGGGGGGGCAGAGATCCATCTGTCATGTCTGTCCATTTTCGACATGAAACAAACACTGAAGTCAAACCGCAGGGTACGAAGGTTAATCTCTTTTCTCTCTGTTCTGGTGAGCAGACTGTTGAAGCATGTGGAAATGTTAGGAATATTAGAAGATGTATCCGATTTGACACAATCTGTGCAGTCAGCAATACCAGTGTGTGAAGTCAGAATCTCTGTTCATCAAAAGAGCCCTATTGTGCATTTTGGAGTATGTTATATAAGTTCTTTTGCCTGTAAATGGTTTGCAAAGGCTAAAATGCCATGGTTCACACAGGAAGGAGATTCCCGTCCCTTTCCATTACATATTGACATTGCAGGGATTCAAGTGTTTTATTATCAAATGTACAATAGCTAGAGTGTAGTTATGTAGTTCCTGAACACCTCCAACAACACAACAAATTATAATTAGGACATAAGACAAAATACATAAATAAATGAAACCAGAGTAGGATACATTTGAGTAAAACATTGCTGGTTATGTGGCTAGACCAGTCTACTGTACAAGTAGTGCAGATGAAGTTAACTATATACATGTCCGAAAATCAATAAATACAATAAGACAAATTATGCATAGTATGTTGAAAGTGACCAAGTAGATGTAGGAGTCTATGTTCGTGTAAATAGAATAAAATATAAAAGAACAGAATGTAAGGTTAAATAATGTACAATGAAATACAATTAAATACTGGGATACATTTTTTTTTTTTAAATCTAAGATGCAACCAGATCAATGCTTTGGGTTATGGAAGCACTTAACAAAGCTCAGGCGTTCATCACTATATAACACTTGTTCTTCTATTCTACTGGGCTCTGGTTTCCGACAGAGGCTGAAAAGAGATGCTGCAGCACAGGCAGTATGAGAAAAATAAAGAGCTTTTTGAACATTGAAGCATGGAGGTTATGTTTAAATAAGTTGGTTTTCGAACAAATTAAATCCATATCATGGACAATATTCATGCAATCCTCCAATGCTAGTTGAACAACATAACTAGTTTTACAATTTCCAGAAAAATTAGATCATAACATGATGTTGGATAAACTCCAAGATTAAAGGGTCACGTGCTATGTATCGTAATGTTAAATAACATCACCCAATTCTAATTTTAATAGAAATGTCAGCACAGTAATGTCCTCATTATTCACTTTGAGTCTATTTTCCGGACTGTAAAAACCACACGGCATCACACCATGGCATCTATGATGGAAGAGGAAGGGTATAGGAAGGAGCCAAGGAAATGAGGCCAATTTCCCTGTGGGGCCCCAGTAACAGGAGCCTAGCAGGTTCTACACAGAGAAGCCATTAACACTACTATCTAATGGCAGCCCGGACCCACCCACTTCCTGCCAGGTGTCCGCCAAGGGTGTGTTTGAGCACCTTCTGACTGGGTGTCTTCCTCTCAGTAAGCCGTCTTTCTGCACCTCATTGCATTTAATCGGCTGTTTGTTGTCTGTTCCTAAGTAACCTCATCATGCTCCTTCTGCTTCTTTATGATTAAAGGCTACACAAACAATATGCTTTGTAATGGACAGGACTTAAGTTGAGCGATGACCTCAGGCTAGGAAAAAAAAAAAAAAAAAATGTAAAGGTTTATTGAACAGAACAGCTTCTGTGTCAGAAGAGAGCATGCTTTGGCCAGATGACTGGGGCCACTCAGGGAAGGCTTACTGTGTTTCCAACGGCAGTAAAAAGGGAGCAGGCCAGAGCTGCTAGCACAAAGTGTTCAGGGCAGGCTGGAAGTGGAAGATTTTCCATCCCGGCAAGAGTGTGAGAGAAAGACAGATTAGGCGCGTGTCTGCCAGCGAGAGCAGTGCTGTTTTTCCACTAGGGAGAAGTTATGGCGGGATTTGCAAGTCATCCAAACCGCTCCATTTGGCGGGAAATTGGTGTGTTATCCGCATTATGTGAGGCAAACTCTAGGTAATAAGTTCTAGCCAGCTGAATGCACTCACAGACATTCAACTTACCACCTCAACAAGTGTGCCATCATCCCGGGCAAAGAGGAAGGAAGGCTTGGCAGAGGCACTTGACATATTCAGCCGCAAATTCCTGCTACAGAATCCATGGACACACCACGGCCAATAAAACACTAATAATAGCGTTGCCTCAGCTCACAATTACAGTCGGAAAAAATCATTTATTGTCAGTCAACTTTGATGTCTTTATATCATATTTGCACAAAAGAATCTGCAACTTTATTGGTCGTGTTTCATTGCAGCTTAGGCACTTTCCAGCACACACTGCTGTCACCGTGCAGGGTCAACCGGTGATCGGGTAAGTGCATATGGTGTCCTCGTGCTCCACATTCTATTAGCTACACTAATATAAGCGCTAATGACAAGGCATTACAGAGGCCAGAAATAGCCTGGCAGGGTGGTGATGCTTCATTCCAGCGCGAGGTGCCGTTATAAGAATATATGGACTGTGGTTACGGCCGGCACAGATTTTCTCCGTTCACAGGGCCTCATTATCACACAATCACGCTTCACTAGCTACAGAGCTGCCTCTGTCTGCTGGGTCCAGACAGGTAGGAGGGAAAAGGGAGAAAAAGAGTCAGATGGAACAGAAAAAGATGATATGTGAGAAAGTGCTAAAAGGGTGGAAAGGCAGGTCGCAACCCTGAGAAGGGGGCAAGAGTCGAGAGGGTAGTGAGACAAAAGGTCTGAATGGAGGGAGTATGAAGAGAATGCAGTATGCAGAGACAGAGGTAAAGGAGAGGCTAACTGAGAGAGGCCAAGACTCAATGTTTCTCTTTTTCCTCCCTCTACTTATTTTCAGTCTGAGTTACACGGTCATTTGTCGGCACCGGCTGAGACCACCGGCGTGTTTCCACTTGGCCGTTTGTCTGTCTGAGTGCCTGACTGCAGGTTCTGTCAAGCTCGTCCACACAGTCTCTCTTCCCGCCTGTCTTTCCTCCAGTTCAATTGTTTAAACTCAACGTAGAGTAAGCAAAGCCCTCCTTTCCCCTCCGCCACAGAGTCAGGATTTCTTCTGTCCCTTTCTTGTGATTTCTTGAGTTGCAGTAAGACTTTCTCTCGAAACCAACTCCAGGATTACTTTTGTGTTTTGCTTTCCTTCTCTGAGAAATCAATTTGCTAAAAGAAAAGTAAACATTATTGGGCTAGAACAGTACAGGTTCAGTGTCATTCTAAATGAAATCTGAATCCAATAGTACATTCTGGAGGCCCGGATGAGTGTAAATTCTACCTAAGTAAGAGATTCTACTGAAACTGGCCCGATTGAATCCGCAAGATCATTGAGTCAGTTCTTCTTTACTGCAGAAACCATTCACTGAGTGTAAAGTAATATGGTTTTCTCTAATGAACCTTTGCACAGGCTTGCAAATAGCACACAAACCAGGAAAAAGGCTCATTTCATTTAATGATGCCCGAGGGGAAATTCAGTTATTCACAATAACACAATAAAATACAAAGAGCTAAACAGGACCTTCATGACATGCACTAATGGAGAAGTGTAAGAGCAAAGGCCAGTGTTTCGGAATGCTGGAGCAGTTGGATTCAGTGCCCTGCACAAGGACACTCAGAAGCACCCAATAGATGAACCGATAAATCTCCAGCAACAGGTCCACACTGTATTTTTTTTCAGTTCAGGACTTGAACGGCGAGCCTTCTGTTACCAAGCCAAGTTCGTACAGACGGAGCTTCATGTGACGCCACACATCAGTTAATCCATCAGAATCAAACCTGACAGCAACAACCCCTAAGATCTTACCCATTCACATTATTTTTTCAAGAGCCAATGAAGAGTAAGGTTGAGGTTTCATTTTGCTGAATCAACTGAAAAAGCTGCTTTCGGCCTAAAGCTTTCGTTTGCAGTGTGTCTGTAGTACTTGGAAGCTGAAAGCTGCTTTTATTTGTATATGCTACATGCTTGTGTACATTCATTGTCTGAGGAAGGATTCCAAGAATTTACAACTGTGGACTTCTAAAAATGTGTTTCAACGGACACACAAACAGACAATGTGACTGTCACATTTAGACAGTGTGTATCTTGGATGTGCAAAGGCGGGCTTGGGGAGTGTAACATTTCTTAAAAATGTGGATTACAATGTTACTAAAAAAAGTATGAAGAGCACAGATTGGATAAAACATATTAACACAATGGGCAATGCAAACTGCTAGCCATAAAATGCCAACCTCAGGTGACGAGCCTGTGATACATTCTCTCGGTGAAAAGAGTTTGCTTCAGTTATTTAAAGAGACACTTTCAACGGCAGCCAAGTGGAGCAAATTAAGTGTTTGACTTGTGATGGAAAAAAGTGACTAAAAGTTGCCATCCTCCACGAGCCAGCTGAACTCAGTCCCCATTAAAACCGTTTTTTAAATTTTATGAAGTAGGAGGACTGATGCCAGGTCAGAACACACGTTTCCACACCTAGCACTCGAAACCCAAAAGCTCTCAAACCTCTAGAAACACCAACAAATCCCAAATAAATCTAAACCATTAGGGTCTGATTTCCATCATATCCACAGACAAGCTGGATTTTGTTAATATTTAACCATGCATTATATTGTTTTTTAAGGTTAAAATAAGATTTACTTAAAAGTGTTATGGCCAGTATATTTTTCTGCATAAATCATGATTTTTGAGAGCAATAGCAACACATTTAAAGTAGCATATGTGCATTATATTTGGCATATGCAGCATATTGTGAGTTTTTGGTTCCACAGCCTTTCCAGCAGTGGCTCAGTCAGTAGGGGCTTGGACTGGGAATTGTAGGGTCGCTGGTTCAAGTCCCCAAACAGACTTGAAATATGGAAAGTGGACTGCTACTTGGAGAGGTCCCAGTTCACCTCCTAGGCCCTGCTGTGGTGGCCTTGAGCAAGGCACCGGACACCTCCTATCCCCCCTCCCCATTGCTCCCTGGGCGCTGCACAATAGCTTCCCACTGCTCCTAGTACTAGAATAGGTTAAATGCAGAGGACCAATTTCACTGTGTGTGCTCTGCTGTGTGCATGTATGTGACTAATAAAGAGGGTTTCATCCTCCGATTCTATCCATTAGACAAAACCTTGGCTGAGTGGAATATAGAGACACGGACAAAGACACGCAAAAGAAAAATCTTGTGCTGTTTTCTTTTGTTTTTATAGTGGAAAACAAAAACAAAACAAACCGCTCAGCATAAAAATGTACGGCAACCAGAGAGGCGTTAAAAGAAGGGACAAGTTCTCCATTCCTCTGGACAAATGTCGAGGTTTGTAACTGAAATGCCCACAGTGATTCAGATTTGATGAGAGGAAAACATAAGCTATATTTTCTAACTCCAGGTTAATTTTAGATTTCTGATTGCAGGTAACTTTCCAGCCATCAATCCTCCCCCGCTCCACTCACTGTCCTTTGTATTTCACTTTTCCTCAGCATTTCTTCTATTTCCCCCACTCTTTCACAAGCCTTTCAGTATTTGATGGAGAGAACGAAATAAGAGTCATATAATAAGATGACAGTGCAGCTAGCAGGTGGTGTTTAGCACAGCGGCCACAGGCTTCCAGGTGTGATTAGTTCTGACAACTCAACAGGATTTCTCCTTAATAGGGTTTTAATGATATATTTTCATGAAAATGTCTCTATAAAATAGCATACTTTTACCTATAGTATTAACAATAGTTATAAAATGAAAATTTGCATTTAACTATATATATATATATATTGTGTGACAAAAGCATGTTATGGCACTATTGCATATTGAATAGAAGTAGAGCGAACCCTTAATGGTCGGTCCCACAGAGGGGAAATTTACATTCTGCCATATGTACGGCACCCGGGGAGCAGTGTACGAAACAGTGCCTTGCTCAGGGACAAATCGGTAGCACTTGGTCTTTTGGGGACTTGAACCGCTGAGTCCCTAAAAAACTTCCCCACCACCGCCCCAATATAAATTACTAAATGGAAATACCATCAGCTCTGAGCTTTAAAAAAAATGCAATATGATAAATAACATATGACATAAACTGTAGGTGTGCTACACTCACACACACATACATTCACGTATTTCAGGTCTTTTCAATTTGCTGGTTAATCAAATGAGTGGCCGTTACAGAATGACACCTATCAGCCATGTTTAAAAAGTGGAAAAGTTACATCTACTCTGCTAGCTGTACAGTTTGAGTACATTTGTTGTGGTCGCTGGTATCCTCCAGAAACACACTAGAGATGTCCCACATTGTCCCAAACAAACCTTCTCTTTGCCCCACTTGGTATTTTACCCTATGTTGGACCACACCAGCACTGCCCCAAAAATAGTTTTTCAAAATGAAACTCATGCAGTTTTTAGAGATGAGTAGAAACAAACTGTAGGAAAAAAAACACAGAAAGCAGAAGGAGATGTCAAGAGCTACTTCAGAGGTGGAATCTGATGAGTTTGAGTCAGGTTAAAAGTGCATTTTGGTTCATTTAGTCTTAAGAGGAGACTTGAGATCAGTGATGAGCTGGTCCAGGAAGTGGATCACTTCAGGGTAAAACAGATACGGTACTAAAATAACAGCAGCAGCAGTAGCAGAGAACAGCTTGTTTTAATTGTATCTGAAGTGGAACAGCTGGCTGCGACTACTGGGTCTCACAGCACAAAGAGAAGAGGGGGAAACCGAAACAGAGAGAAAGGGGGGGGGCTTTGCATCCATAGCTCGGGGTTTAGGGTCAGTCCAAAACTTCTGTAATATTTAAAGTAAGCATCAGACATGAAGATCACTTATGCCTCTATGTCAAAATTAATACGGATTCCAATGGGAAAAAAAGCTGAAGAACGTTGACTTTAATTAAATGTATGATGTCAACAGATTCCACATGACTGTATTAGCTTAGTTGAAAGCAATAATATTAAGTTGAACCTTATATTTTGTGTTTAAACTCAATGTTATTGCTTTTAACTAACCTAATGTTTTTAGGCCCATCTAAGTAGGTCTTTGTTTATCCAAACAGTTACAAGATCACCCAATGAGAATAGATGTTTTCAATCTATGGTTCTTTCCATAAGATGCTGAAAAGAAACAATAGCTTAATCCATGAAAACTAGTCTTTTACCTCAGGCAGCAATACATATTGTGTGCATCTGTGTGTGTTTGTTCCTAACTCTATACCTGTATAAGAACATTGGTTTTTATTAGAGCTGCTGTCAATGGGCGATCGCATTCAAAGTCTAAACATTTAAATAGTTAAATAACAATCTTAATTTGCTTGCTTCTGAAATGAATCAAGGTATTTGCAATGACAAATCAAAGTGATTAAGCTCCGTAGGATATAAAACAGCACTAAACAAATTATGTTCTTGCAACAAGACAATTGTTGGAGTATTTAAATTGATATATTGCACCAAGGTGCTGCTGAGATTAGAAGCCTCTCCAGTACCCAGTCATGATTATTCAAATGAGTTGTTCAATTTGTGTTTGGGACATTATTAGAAGGCTTGAGAAACAGGCAGGACTCTCCCTAAAGCCTGGGAAAAAAACAAGTTATGGTTTAGACTGAATGACTTGCTGAAATTAAAATGGGATTTCCTTCCTGTCCCCCTAGAAAAAAATCCAAGTCAGCCTGTTGGCATTTAAAGCCTTTGGCAAAATCCAATATGCCTGCTGAGTAAGACCTTCTAAATTCTGCACAACATGACAGATCTTTACACAGCTGCTGAGGTTGGAACTTTCTAAAGGAAAAAAAAACAAGAAATGAAGAAGAAGCTGAAGAGAGCAGAAATGTGATGGCATTTTTGGACGTGTGTTGTTACTCCAATACCTTTGTTTTAAAGAGGACATACTATGCTCATTTTCAGGTTCATTTTTGTATTTAGTACAAAAGTGCTTTATGTTTCTCATGTGCTGAACAACTTCTTTCACCCTCTTTCTGAAACCAGAGCCAAGTCTGCTAAAAAGTGTCTAAATTAATCTACGAAACGCCATCACACCGAACATTAGCCACCTTTAGCTTAGCGATGGTAATGCATAGCCATGCGACCGGGATGTAGGTTGTTTATAGCATAGCATTAGCTATTTATTTCTGTCAATTGCATTTTTGCTTCAAAAATCATAAAGTGGAGTTAATATGTGGAGATTATCCTGCTAAGTATCATGATCGTGTGTTAGCCACAAACTTATTTTCTGCAATTAAGCAAAATCCAATGGAATAATCCCATTGCTTTTGGTCAAGGGAGCCCTTGCAATGCTAACTTTGGGTTCAGCCGACAATACATCATCACTGCACCAGCCTTTTTCTGTTGGATGTGTTCATTATATTGTCATGATCACAGAGTCTAACAAAGCTGAGGCCTTCAGGACTATTATTAAATAAATAAGGATGGTGACTTGCACATTTTTTAAGTCAGCATTGATAAATATGTCATCACTGCACCACTCAACACGGTAAGAAAATGCTGTATGTTCCTAACATCACTAGAGACATTAACACTGACAACTCTGTTTCAGAATGAGTAGCCTCATGAGTGTCTAGGCTAACACCTTCATGGCAAACAAGGGTTTTCCCATCTAGAATCTTTACACATCAAAACCGCAAAATTCCAACATATGAAAGCATTCCCCCCCTCATGCACACTGCAGCACACTGAGATACGAGCGGATACAACCTGACTCACCAGACCCGCTCCGTTTAAATATTAGAGGAACAAATTCCCTGCACGCTTGAACACTTATGAGTTGTTGTACATATTACTTTTGGCTGGTCTGCATGCTTACGCAATGAGTGTGCATTTTCATCAAAGTGTGTACTGTACATGCCAGTCACTGAGAGGGCTCTTCTTCCCCCTCACACCCCTGCAGGCATCACTTCACACACAGCGCTGCTGAAGGGTCAAACACATCTATCTCGCTTGCAGCCCTTTAGTGACTCACTTCACTGTGGCCAAAGAAAAGGGTCTTTCATCATCAGTTGCACGGTACGCCTACACTTTGACTGGGGAGCAGGAGCGACAGCCAAAGAGATAGAGGACGAAGAAGAGAAGACGGGATAAATAAAACTCACAGGTTAAGCGGGAGTAATAGGGAAGTGAAAGTAAGATGAAAAGAAAAGTACAGGAGTACTAAAGTGTATTAAATAAATGTGCAGCGATTTTATAAGCTGCAACAGCGGCAGTTCAGCTGAGGTAGACCTCGATCCTAAGAGCTGGAGAAAAAGAATGAAGCTGTGAGGCGACACGCAGAGAAAATACGAGCAGAGGCTTCGTGGCTAATGGAAGCGTTCATTTCTCCGGGATGAAGCGATGCCCTGGAGATGATCATTATATTGAAGAATGCTACTGTGAAGGAAGGAGCGAGGGCCAACCTGGCACAATGCTGCCGTTACGTTCAATACTGTAAGGCATGCCAAGTGATGATGTCATCCAGCAGTATGCACATAGGCTGAAATCCAATGTGTAGGAAGCGACATTATATTAAAGGCTGTGATGAGGTGCCTATGTTATCATCAGAAATCATAAGACTAATGGAAATATGCAATCAATATCTTAAAATTAGTGCTGGTAATTCATCAAAGCGTTTTTATCACGTCAATCATTAAAAATCTGTTAATCATGATGTATTCCAAGTTAAATAATAGTTTTTACTGGGGGAGATATAATCAAAAAATGTGTGGTGATGTACTAAAGAAATGCATAACAAACTGGGAAGAGAATTATTTTATCATAACATGATTTCAAGTTATATAACAGTTATGCCTTTGCACCGAGGTAGTGATGCTTCCTACTGATGTCCAGTGGTCTCCAGTCAGTGTAATACAGGTAGTGTGTGCTTATTCTTTCAGTTATCTTTGCCTTTTTACTGCCATGCAATTCATGGTAAACACCTGTGCCGGAATTATGGGAGCAACTTTGGGTCAAACTTGATAATGTGATAATTTGTTTTGACGCATTAAGGTTTCCAGACTAACCCTGACCTTTAACATCTTAATAGTGAGGGCACCATGTCGCCAGGGGACTATGGTACAATACAATTGAACAAATCAAAGGTTGGATGTTCTGAACGTTCTTCAATTAAACAAAGATAATGGTGAGCTGAGTTTTTGAAGCCAATTAGGGATGTTAACAGTCAGCGCTAAGTTTCAAGCTATAAATCTTTGTGAAGTCAAGGAATCAGAACTGAATTTCAACTCATTTAGACAGAATTATAGCCTAGGATCAAAGGTCTTATGTCTCAGAAGGATTTGGAGAAAAAAACGCTGCTGCCCGAGTCCTCAATAACAATAAGAAATGTAATCAGATCAGTCACGAATCAGGTCTTTGTCAGGGTTTGGGGAAAATAGGACCCAAGTGCAGTAATAAGGAGGAATTATATAAAAAGTAGAACAAAAAGGGAGCTTTTATTTATAAAAAGCCGTTAACAAATTTCAAAACTGGGGACGCAGGCAAAAGCACAACAAAAGGAAAAGAAGCGGAACAAAATTATAACAAACCAGAAAGACACAGGTGGACAAGGTAGGGCAGTCAAAGGATATCCAGAAGATGGCGCAGGGAAGAGACTGTCAGGGTTGGGGAAACAGGACCCAAGTGCAGTAAATCAAGGGGAAGCAAGTAAGGGTCCAAACAAAAAGCGAGCTTTATTCAAAAGCTGTTGATGAAAACACGAAGCCAGGGTAACACAGGACATGAAAACACTTAGCTCCAGACATGAAGGGCGACAGGAACAGGCAGGTAACATGGAAGGGATCAGGGACGACCGAACAACAGACAAAAGGGAAACAGGGACTAAATACACATGGGTAATCACAAGACAAGAGACAGCTGGAAGGGGGAGGAGAAACACAGGGCAAAAGGTGAACACAATGACACAATCAGGCACAGGAGGGAAACGCAGACAGGAAGTGAAACTTAACGAGTGACACAAGACGGGAAAACATTTCAAAATAAAACACAACACAAAGACATGACTGATAAGAAACACGGATCATGACACAGACTCACGGGAACAGTGACGACAAACCGGCAAGGAACACAAGGGAAAGCAAGACTAAATACACAGGGAGTAATCACAAGACAAGACACAGCTGGGGAGGGGAGGGGCAACAACAAGGGCAACAGGTGATCACAGTGAGACAATCAGGTCCAGGAGGGCAAACACAGGAAGTAAGACCAGACAAGACACAAGGAGGGAGATACATTTCAAAATAAAGCTCAACAAAACCCTATAATCATGACAGTCTGGCTATCAACAAATTGATCTCAAAATCATACTGCAATTTATTAAATCAAATCACGTTTCATATCTTACACTGCACTGTACATTTGAATTTTGTTAACTCTATGTCTTACTCAATTGTATCCTGTCTTAATTTTAATTCTCTTGGCGTTGAATGTTTCTAAATGTATTTAAATATAATTGTATAATTTCTCTCTTTGCACCATGTCTTTATGCTTTTAATATTGTTTGTAAATGACTATTTATTGCCCTGTTGTAATGGGTCATATAATTAGACTTCCCTTGCCTATGACTGACAGCTCCTTCATGTGTTTCTACTACTAAATTGGACGGTTAGTGTTTCAATGTTGTGAGCAGTGAACCTGATCAGAGACGCTGTTCAGTCTGGAAGTATACCTTATATTAGTAGATGTCACAGCGTGTCAAATAATGTACTATATATTCTGGCTGTATATCATGATTGGATTGACAGAGATCAAACAGTGCTCCTCACACACACACACAGACACACACACACACACACACACACACGCACACACACACACACACACACACACACACACACACACACGCACACACACACACACACACACACACAGGGTGCGATTTGTAGGGGGGGATGGTGAGGATTTCCCCCCCTCTGGTTTTCCTATCCCTACCTCTGCTAAATTATTTTTATCTCCGGTGGGGACAAGGATTTCCCCCCCTTGATAGCGATGAATGCAACTTAACTGCTAGCCTACTTAAACTCTTGAAATCTAACGATCTTCAGTGTCTTTACATCAGAGTAGGCTATTCAGCAGCCTTCTGGCAGACGGTGCATATTTCTGAACGTCATCGAACACAAAAACATTGTAACATTTTTGTGCGGGAACTTCGCAGGAAAAACAGCGCTGAACCAAACATGAAACGCGTTCAGAGCAGCATATCATCTTACTTTACAGGACCCATTTGCAGAATTGTGGATAGAAGAGGGCCGAAATGCTGCAGACAATGCCCCGATAGGAAAAACGAAAAAGCCACCACAAATTTGTCACCAGAGCCGACTGTTTACTTTGTCTAGTTTTCCAGACCTGTCCCTGAGTGTTGACAGCACGTTGTGCTATTTAGTGAATTATTTTGAGTGTTTGATTTAAGTTAATTGGAGGGTCTTTTCATGGAGAGCATTGATGCTGTTCTATGGTGCTTTCTGCCTGTTAGTGCGTACGCATGTTTTTGTGACGTTGAATAGAAATCCATGTATGGGTTATTAAAAGTTTTGCCATGTTGTGATGGGGACTAATCCACGGACCCGAAAAAAGGGCCTGTCTACTTTTTGCGTTTTTTTCTCCCTAGTTATGCAAGTTAAAAGTCCAATGTTCTTGTCTATGAATAAATAAATAAAAACATCCCCCCCTCTGTTTTTTTGTCAAATCGCACCCTGCACACACACACACACACACACACACACACACACACACACACACACACACACACACACACACACACACACACACACACATACACAAACTGCCCATGAACAGTGAATGAGATTATCTATGGCCCTTGTTCCTCACATCATAGAAAAACCCCCAAAAGAAAATGGCCTTTTACTTATTTTTAATTTGATTTTTTTCCAGTAGGCAATGAAAAATCCCTGACAGAGTGCAGGCTGAGTGCAGCTGCTCCGAACAGAAGGTCCTTTCTGCAGAAAAGCGCAGGGTGCACTTACAAGTGAAATCATATTTCAAAGGTGCACTTTGCTGAGACAGGTAGGCTTTTTAAAAGACTACATTTTCTTGAAATAAAATGTAATATACAATGATCTCCGACAATCGATACACGACAGCGTCAGTTTTAATCTCTGATTTGAAGGATTTATTTATTTCAGGATTTTTTTTTATATATAGATTTTTTCAAAATACCTATGAACTGCTCTACCTGAACAAAAAATGAATCATATTTATGGATAATGTATGTAAGTGCAAGTCTAAAGCAAGGAGAGAGAAGACATTATTTGTCCATTCCTATTTACTGTATAATTACTTTATTTTCCATTATTTGTTTCTCTCAAAAATGGGGGGTGGTTTATTTGTTCATTTAGAAAATGAAATAAGCAGAGCATGAATATATCTTCACCTGGCTACATTAAAGAGGACATACAGTATTATCCTTAATTTTAAAGTTTATATTACTTTTCAATGTCTCTACTGGGACATGTCTCCATGCTTTAATGTTCAAAAAGCTCTTTATTTTCCCCTCCCTCTGTCTTACACCAGAGCCCAGTCTGCTCGGAATGGTTAGGTGGCCGGCTCTGTTGTGATTGATCAAACGATTAGAGATGAGTCAGAAATATCCCGCCCCCTTGGTCTTTCACGTACATTCAGTTGGAGTGCTAGCCAATAGAAGCGCTAATGTTACATAGTGATGTCATTATGTTAAAGAAGTAAGGACTCCAATGGAGGCGATTCAAGGCAGGGGGAGGGGGGAGTCTGTGGTAGAAACTTTAGACCCTAATGTTTCAACTAACGGCTATAAAAGTGTTCATACTGAGTAGTTTAATTAGTTACAAAAATTATCTGCAGATTTACAGACGTCTCTTCCCAATGTTAGTCAATGGGAAAAAGTATTTTTGGGCCCAGTGACTTCATAGACTGTCACTGAAGTTGTAGTACCGCTGTTTGGGCACTCTGGATATTTGCTTCCATGTCCAGAGCACTTCCTTGGGGCTTGAGAAAATGCATGCCTATTACCTAATGTATATATGCAAATGCTACAGGGGCAACACGATGATATTCGCTTTGCAGCACAGTGTGTGCTTTGAGAACTATACAGTTGCTTTTGTCCTATTTCTACAGGTTTAGTCAAAGGCAAAGGCTTTTTGTTAACGCGCACCTCGATGAGCAATTCTCCTCTATCAGAACACATGGTAACTCTCATTTATCCCAAACAACCGTTATAATAAACACTCAACAGTGAGTCAGTGAGATTTCAGACACGTATTATTCATCACTATTTGGCCTCATCAGGTGTAGATGACGGTAATTTGGGCACATTACATTGTCAGATTGTTATCATGTCATGGACACTACTTGTTTTTGTTCCATTATTGAATTTTTGAGAATAGTCGATACATTGACACAGTCTTTGGTCACTCAAACAAAATGCAGGGCCTGACGGTGCAGCGTAAAATAAATGGAACGAATGGATCCCAGAAACAGAGAGGTTTGTGTTGCTCTTGAGTCTTTGCTATTATTCACAATAGCAGTATAATCCTGACTGAATGCGACTTTATGAATAAACAAAGCCATTCTGAATCCAGTCAACACAAACTGCACCCTCAACTCAATCCCTTTCACAAACGCTGCTTATTCCAACTAATGATTTAATCCTCAAACGTGCCCAGAACGAGCAGACTCTAAAATCTGCTTGAATTTGGATTTACAGCACTTGTGTAAACAGTGGATACAGACGCCAAAAAGTTTGGGGTTACCAAGGTTTATCCATGTGGGCTGAATGTTACAGTCAACGTGATCTGTTACACAAACACAGCGTCTGCGTTAGTGTTGGCCCTTTGCATTTGAATCAGATTGAGTAACTTGAGTATATCTAGCTAAGAGTTTAAAAACTGTGTTTTTTCAGGACATGCACACTATGAATTGCGGGGAAAACGTGCAGAGTGACTCGCTCTTCTTATACAGGAACTCAAACTCATTGAAAAATGCTGATTTGATACAGGAACATTACAATGTCCTGTGTTGACTTTATTTTTAAATTCAGTTTCATTCACATTTGGACTTCTGTACACACACACTTCTACACATTTAATGTCCCCGTCTTGGACCACACACTTTTTATAGTGTGTAAATAATATAGTTGTCCTATCCTCATCTTGTCCTGCTCAAGTCTTTTTTCTCTCTCTGTTTCTCTGCTTTTTATCTCCTTTTGTTAAACTATACTCCACTTACTTTGTCCCCACAAGGCAGCATTGTACAAGTGAGGACACTTTATAAGGACATCTCCACACACCGTCAGAGGTCCCCACATCGTGAGTGTGTAAACATATTGATGTCTCCTTATTGTTGGTAAAACCAACTTGCATACACAAGCTTGTCCAGCAAATGGTAAATTGTAAACCATTACTTTAAAAGCAAATTTGTGTCTGTATTGAATAGAATAATACAGACATCATATAGTTAAATCTGTTTTGAATGTATTTTGATATCAAAGTATATGCCAGTGAAATTTCTGATCTTCCATCTTTGATCACACCAGTTGGGATACCGATAATCAGGCCTGAAAATGGCGCTTGTTCCGGCTCCTTGTGTTTGAGTTGTGTGTTTTTTTCTCCCCCTTGCTTTGGTCACGACCATCTCTGAGCTCCACCTTTGGATCATATTAAAACACATCTTTATATATTTATGACAGTGTCTTGAATAGTTGTCGCAGCAAAACAAATGGTACGAAGGTATCATTGGTGCTCGAGTTGACTGCCTGAACTAGCTTGCGGGCTTCGCCCCATTCATGCAACTTGTTAAAAAAACATCTTTCTCTTAAATAACCAGAGATGGCACAAGATCTTGCAGCAGGAACATGAATCTTTTGTACAACTCAAAAATACATGCTTTCTGTGCTGCAGATCCATGCAACGCAGGCTGCATGCATATCAAAGAATATTTCTACATGTGTGGCATTGGCTGGGAATTTCAACTGGAAAGATTCTGACCTCTGACTTTGGCTGGCACACAGTGTTATATCTGTCTATTACCAATGACCAATTGTGTGTGAGTGTTTGTCAATATAAGTATCCTTAGCGTTTATGGCAGCCTTTGCCGCTGTATGAATGTGTTTGAAGGTGTAAATGATGTCTTGTATATATGTATATCACAAAGACTAGATAAAGTGCTATATAAATACAGTCCATTTACCATAGAGATCTTGTTCTATGTGGCTGTCTTAGCTGAGGTCTAGGCAATCACTAAGCTGATATAGAGAGGTGAAACACCCAATTACTTTCAAATTTAAAACGTGAAAAAACTGAGATTACAGAGCATTCATGTACTGCCTGGATTTAAAGAGAAGCAGAAAACCCATCCAACCCGAGGTTAACAGCACATCAGGAGCTGTGAAAGCGCCTCTTAAGGACCTCATGTGTTGTCTGACAGATAGCAAAATCTATCCTCATGCCGAATCTCAATAGATATTCAACAGCGCTGCTCTCTCAGGTTCCATCTGAGCAGGCTGAAAAGCTTCAGAGACTGCACTTAAGCAAATCCACATGTTTGCTGAGTGCTTCACACAATGCATTTATTTTGCTACAAGTCACACATTCACTGACACATTGCATTTCACTCCCTCGTCTTTCTGAATAGTACCAATTACCGAGCAGTGGAAAGAGAGGAGAGGGAGGAGAGCTCTTGTAGTGAGGGGGATGAGAAGACAAATCGCAGGATAAAGACCAAATTATTTGCACGCTCATTTGCATGTCGGTCATGCTCCGTACCAAACTTTACTATTGGCCCTCAGATTTATTTGCCTACAGACCTGGCAACATTTGTTAGAAAATCAGTTGCTTTCCAAAGTGAAGCAGCTGTCATTATATCTGAGACATGCAATCCTTCATAACACGTTTCCGCTGGTGTTTTCGCTTCGATAAGTCATACAGAGAGAGGCAAGAGTCAATATGTATGGCCATGCATCACATACACATGGAACTGGCTATGCCCATGAGTGTATACATGCATTTATGTGTGCTAGTTGGAGATGATGTCATACCTCTAAATTGTGAGGCACCTTTATTTGCAGACAGTGACATCACTGCGGGGAATCAGAGGCGTCGCTGCTCTTCCCCGTTCACATGTTATATCAAACCCCAGTGATTATTCATCGTAAAACTTTAACAGTGTGGCAATTAAAGATTCTCCACCTGCACAACAAAATGTGTTTGGCTTTAAATGAAACACAGGAATTAAGTAATAATTGCAGACTCACTAATTTGTTGTCACAGAGCAGGTTGCCTGAGTGCAAAGTATAGGTAAAAACCCATCGTGTTCAACTGTAATTTAAGTGCAAAATGTGTTTGCTTTATTGGCATTTTCTGGAAATGTATGGCAAAAAGGACATAACCACGAGCATGCAATGAGAACTTGAGAAAGATCTATAAAAATGTGGAAGGGCCCCTAAAATCGAACAAAATGCTAATGTATACTCTTTTAAATATGATTGTATGACATCTGCTCATTTAGTATTACACTTGTGCATGTGCAGTGAGCAGCACAGTAGAGATTTGCAGTGATGATGTATTGTAGGTTTTTCACATGGCTGCGCATCACCACTAGCTAAAGGAGGACTTGTGTCGGTGTGATGACATTTATTTAGACAATTGTTAGCAAACTTCTTTTTATGACAAAGAGGCTTTGGACATTCAACAATTGGGTATTTATTGATGTATTTTATAAATAACAAAACGTTTAATCTACTGTATATGAAAGACAACCAAGAAGAGAAAAGCTTTTTGGGCATTGTTTGAGCAACTTTTACTGTTTTCTTGATAAATCCTTTCTTAAGAGCCTAAAGTAAATTGGCTGATAAAAGATCACTTATAAATGACAACCCCTGACACTATATAGCTGAGTAAATTCAGTTATTATTTTCCTGATTAATGCTCAACATGCTCTAATACCCTATGATAACAAACAGCAGTGTAGATTCATTTAGATTACATTGACTTAATCAACATTCCCAAAGAAGGACACTGTTTTTCACATTTGGACTGTAGGAAAATGTAATTTTGAGTTAGAGCAGTTATACTGTAGTTCTAGTCAGGGGATAAACAGTGTGCACAAATGTAGTGAAAACAGTTCTTTCTTCTAAATGCACTTCCTGTTTCAGAGCCTTATGTGTGTGAAGAATAGAGTGTAGTGTAGCTCTGGCACAAAAAGAAAGGGTAATGGGGGGGGGGGGTTCGGCGGGAGGTCATCACTCAACACCTCATTAGCCACAAATGGAAACATATTTTTGGAGAAGAAGAAAAGAAGTGTTGATACAGTACATGAAAAACATTTTTTTATATATATAATATGAAGTTTATACAGTTTTAATAATAATAATTATTGCTGTTCAGTGAATCCGAATTATGTGTGCACACGTGTGTGTTTGTACATATATGTCTCCATCTTTATTATATTCTGATACAAATTCAACTATTGAGACAAACAAAAACGTTACAATATTTGCAGAAATGTGGTTACAGATTGAGTATCCTACAGCATTTGTATTTTTCAAATACTTTTTGAATTATAAATGTATTTTTGTATTTACTCATTTGATTGATTTTGATGTTTTATCGTTCTAACTGTTTATCCATATAGAATGCTTTTTTGCACGAGTATGTGTTTTATTTTATGTTTGCAATATTGGGAAAATTCATGCTATTTTCCTGATTTCTTGCACAAAACTTAAATGCATCCAAATCAATGAAATGTTAAATTGTATGTTAAAAAAATCCCGCCTTGTATACCAAATATTTGGTGTTTGTCTTTTTCCATAAAAAAATAAGGTAATTATGTAAGCAAAGTAATATAGTAAGGGCCACAATTCTGAACATAAATGACTATTTGGTAGAAATGTTCATGACAGATGTTGGGTGAAAGCTCAGCGCAAGTGCAAAAATAATATTTACATTTTTATGAAAATGTTTCTGCATATTTTATGAAGTGAGGCACAAGGGTTAGGTAGGCCATCTCACTTACTGATAGCACAGGCAGCTGTTATAGAGCAGTCCATACTAAATTCACTTTACATTTCACAGAAAATACCTATTTCTCACTCTGAGGTGCGGCAGTTATATCAGACCGACTGCAGCGTTCTCATCAATGTTTCAGATCCGACAGATCAGCATGTTCACAGCAGCGATGGCAATGACCAATATGTGCAGAACTGTCGCTGACGCCGCTGTTAGAAGGACACACACGGTGGACCATGCGGTAACACTGATGATATGTCAGGCCTTTGATCCTCGGGTTTTGAGGCTTCCATTAAAGCCCGTGTAAATAATTAAGAAAGGACTGCTCTGGGAAAATGGCATGGCTGTGAGAGAGGGAAGGGTCTGAGAGATGGGGTTAGAGAACACCTGCAGCAGTGACAGCTCTGAAGACAGGGTGGGGAAAGGGCTAAGATGGATGTTACGTCCAAGAAACAAATGAAGGACATGGTGTGTTTGGTGCCTCTCCATTTGTAAAACCATCCAAATTCATCCTCTTCACTGTTATTGTTTTTTCCCTTAAGTCTGTTCCTATCTCATTATTTGGCTAAAAGGCTGTTTATTTGAAAACCAAACATGCTTAAAATGAGTAGGGGTTGAAATCTAGTTTCCGTAGTAATTATGATGAGAGCAATCATGATGTAGGTAGTAAGGAGAGGGTTGGGGGTCACTGGATGGTTCAAACAAAGAGAATTGAACTGAATGTGTTCTGATCGCAATAGGAGTCAATCTTATTGACTGTTGTCGTATTTGAACCTTCATACATTTTGGTTTAGGTAAGTACTTTTGTTTCAATTTACAATGATGACCACATATTTAAAACAGAGACAGTCTTCAGCATTATAATGGTAGGGATATCAACCAATAATAGCCCTGTCGGGCGCTGATAACATTCACATGGGTGCAAGGACATGTTAAATGAAACGTTTCTGATAAAGGAACAACTTTCAAGGTTCCTTATAACCTGCTGGCAGTATTTTCTAAGTAATACACGGCTACTCACTAAATAAATCAATTATTTAACTAAATACTTTTGTTTTAAATTATCTCATTGCTTGCACTGAGAAAATATAGTCTGTTTCAACGGCTAGAAATGTTGCAACAGCAACGTTATTCAAAATGACAGCAGCCCTGATGAAGGTTTACTGTAAGGTTCACATTTTTTATTTTCCATTTACCAGACTTTAAACACTGCCAGAGCCCATACTGTGTTCCTGTTAGTGTTTACTTCCTGTCTGTCTATTCAAAGCTGTTTATGAATAAAACAAAATAAAAGGATATGTTATTTTGCATTGCCTCAGTCGACATTAAATTGACTGGATTTCCTTCTGTGAATTGCTATGCCTGCATGTCCTCTGAATGTCCAAATTGACACATCAGAATCTATTCTCTCTAAATATTCAATTAATGAGTGTTATAAGATCTGATAACGCCCAATTAACAGCCTGATAACATTTCAAATGGGTGCAAGGACACTTTCACTGGAAATGTATTAGTAAAGGTACAGAATTCATGGCATAAAACATCTTTCTCAGGGAGAGACATTCATAGCATTCATCATCTACTTAGTTTCAGTGGTGTGGGCCCGCTGCAGCAGCCTGTGCAGCTGCTGGGATTTGGTACACGGGCAGGTCACATGGTGCAGATGAGAGATGTGAGAGGGTGGTGGAGAGGAGTATGAGGGAGAGGTCTATTTTTGAGCAGTGCCAATATAAAGCATGCATGCCCACCACCTCCTCTGCTCTTTTCACCTCCTCCATCTTCCCCTCTTTTCTCCCCTTGCGTCACATTTCCCTGTGTAATTAGGCCTCTAATTAGGGCTGTAGATGTTTAGAAGATGAATGCCCACTGTCAGCTCTGCCTCTCTCTCGCTCTCTGCATGGAGGCTGCACCGTCAGTCTGAGGCACAAAGACTAAGCACTGACTCCTCTCACAAATTCTTCTTTTGTGTGTTAACATTTTAGCTGTGGTTTTGTATATCCAGCCTGCTTATGAAATGATAATGTCGTAAAATGCAAATATGGGATAAAAGGATAGAAATACAGTATGTTCCCCTACACCAAAAGGATTATAGGGGAAGGCATAACTAGAAACTGGCAGCAGGGGTATTAAAACAGCTCAATGAAGAGAGTGAGGAGGTTGCTGTTCATGTTCCAAATTATTTTTATAAGGTCTCTACTGCATCATTTTCACAAGATGATACATGATGTAATAAGTCAATCTGCTTTTGCCATAAACGTATGCTTTAAACAACTGTCTCCTCACATGACAGGTCATTCTACATATTGCCACAAATTACACATATATCCACATTTGATATGGTGCGATATAAACTAGATTTTAGAGAATATTCATCCGTCAGACATTTGACATGATTGTTGACAGTTGTTTTTGTGTAAAGCACATGCAAGGGCCCAGTCTGCACTGACTTATAAAACACCAAGAGTACAGTCTCAGTGGTGCAACGTTTCAGCAAAGGGAATTAACTATGTACGTTTAACATTTCAAACAGATGTCTTCTCTTGATTTCTACAATCCCAATCCACCAGAGTTCAAAAGTTCCTTTTCTAACTACATCTCAATCTTCTTACCTAAAGGACTCATTAGAGAGGAGGGATGTTATCCAGGGATGTTCAATATTCACCAATTAAAGGACACATACAGAAAACAGAGTCATAAAGGATAATAGTGATTATTTATATTTCTTGTGGCAAATGACTGGCGGTAATAGAACAAACATGTGTTGGTAGCAACATTTGACAGGAAATAAGGGGAGAGTGAGATTGGGAATGACAGTCAACAAAGGTCCTGGTCAGAGACAAGGGAAGTTAACGTTACACGGCCAGTCCATTTAACCCTGAGGCCACAAGGGGGCCCTGTCAGGAAACCTTTGTGCTAGAAAGACGGATGAAAGGGCCTCTTGCATACTAGATATAGCTACATGTCACATTGTTCAACGTAGACGACTATCACATATCGTCACAATCTTTCATGTATGAAATGATTTGCTATAGAACAGAGTGGTGAATAGTTGACCTATTTTTGTAGGCTAAACAAGCTAGCATTGCAAAGGCTCCTTCGACAAAATAAATGGGAATATTCCATTGAATTTTGAAATATTGCAGAAAATAAACTATGTTTCTAATACATATTTATGGTACCTACGTGTTTTGTTGAGCAGGATAACCTCCGAATATTAACACCACCAATGATTTTTGTAGTTTAAATAGCAGGATCGCAAGAAGTGGAACGCTAACGTTCTGCTATAAACAAACATTACAGACACATGGCAGCGCTAAGCTAACGGCGGCTAATGTTTGGCTGTTAGTCATTTCATTTCGCCACAAAGAAACCGCTGTTTTTATACATGGAAGCTTTGTACATTCACCAGTGAGATATTCACTGATGTATTTTATGCTGTAGAACAAAAACTTGAAAATCTCTTCAGCTTGTTTAACCAAAGACCTTATTTCAGGCATTTAACCAAAAACACGTTCAATCAAACTTGAACTTGATAAGAGAAAATGAAGTGGTAAAATGCTAACTCATTCCTTGGTTACACATCATTTCTGCCACTCTGTACTTATCTATTCTACAAAATGTATGAAATGGTAGCTGATATGATAGTTGAACAGTCAGAAAAACGCTAGCAGCAGTACCGACAAGAAATAAGTAGAAGGTTTCAACAACTGCATGGATTATATGTCGCATTGAGGAGTACAAATACCAGTCATAAACCACATGACTCAGAACGCTTCTACTCCTGCAAGACACTGTGTCCCTGCTCACTCCAGCAGCACTGTACAGGATCTGACTCTGCACTCTGACACATATGTATTGCTGCTTGATTAGCTTATTCTTGCCATCCTACACCCCTCACAGGGCCAAGGATGAGAATGGTACTGGTGTAGGCATGTGGACTCCTAGTTGGAGTCCATCATATTGGTTTTTCTTCTTCTAATTTCTACATCCTTACCCAAAAGCTCTTTTTGTTTGGGCCAGCTGACTTGTGAATTTGTGAAAACACACCCAGGAATGTTCATGCAGAGTGGATACATGTGTATGTTCAGCATATTCAGTATACATATATATATATATATATATATATATATATATATATATATATATATATATGCAGGTGTGAGTGTCAACAGATGGATGCATAGGTGGATTTACATATGGATTGGATAATGTGTAGACGTTAACTGGTTGTGTGCCTGTTGGCTGGTGAAGGCTTGAGTGGTCGTTGGATGAGTATTTGTATTTGTGTTCATGTATTAGATGATACTGTCATGTGTGCGTGTGTGTATTCAGGCAGTACATGGTGTGAACAAGCTGATGGGTTCAAATTTAAAGCGACACAGTGAATGAGTGGGTGAAGCGATGCAGGCTAAGTGGCCTGCCAACACAGGCAGGCAGCTGCCGTTCACATTCAAATCACATTCATCACCATCTTAACATAATTCCCTCCTTCATTCTATACTGGGAGAAAAAAAAGTACAGTATGTACGATTTTTCTCTCTACCTCAAGTGTTTTGATTAGAAACAGCCATACAGTGGCCCAGTCCTCAAGCATCAGCAACAAAAGCAATCAGGTGACGTACACAAGAACTCAAAAAAATAAATCAAACTGAATGACTTTATTCTTAGATGATGAGAATCGTCTGATGACATAATAGTCCCTATTATGCTTCTTGGGGTTTTCCCTTTCCTGAAGTATGTTACATAGCTATTTATTACACGGCTTAGTTGAATACTCGATTGTGAGTGGTCAATTCTGACACCTTGTTAATACAGTAGAATAGCTGTCAAGGACTATAATAACCGTTTCTAAGGAGGATCAAGAAAGAGAAAGTAAAAGAGGTTAAAAGACGGAGCGCTGGACATCAGATAAATCACCAGAAGAAGACAGACGGGAAGTAAACACTAACAGGAACACTAGGTCTGGGCTCTGTAGTGTTTAAGGACTTGTTAGTGGATCAGAAACTGTGAACAGACTTGAACAGTTACAGAAAACCTCCATCAGTGCTGCCGTTAAGTTGTTGTTGTGGCAGTTCCAGACGTTGGTGTGCCTAGTTTTTTTTTCTTAGCTGAAGAATTACGATCATTTTTTAGTCAATAAAATAATTTCAATTAATATTGGGAGTCGAGTCGTTAGTTTGTTTAGTATCTGGCCGTGTAATAAGCGGGATAATGTGCAGCAAGTTAAAATCCCCAAGTTCCTTCCAGGGGGAGTTCCTAATAAATCAAACACAGACTTCATTTCAACAAAATTATAGCTCAACTATTTTATCACCCTCACGCAGTTCATATTTTAAAGATAAAAAAATTAATATAAAGAAACAGAAATTGGATCGATATTTTTATTGACTATCCGCCAATTCAAAGATATACTGATATTTGATGATACCCAAGCTCTAATTATTAACAGCATGAGTAAGATTTTTTCACTATTCATTCATTAGCATCACATGAAAAAGAGCCACAAAGTCCACAAAGGGAAATATAAGTGTGGACTGATGGGTCAAATTGATTTAAAAGAACAGTTTTGCCAATGTATGTTTGTAAAAGAGATGCTATTATTTAGATTCGGAATGCCTGAATATACAACATACTACCTAGCCTGCTTCCCCATCTGGAGGAATAATTGCTCCTTTACACAATGTGACAATCCAAGTGCCATTTACCTCTGGAGAAAAACGTCAGTGAGCACACAGCATCTCACAGACATCATGAGGTAGGGTGTGTTATTAGAGTGTGTGTGTGTGTGTTGGGGGGGGGGTGTTGGTGGGTGTGTGTGTGTCGGCAAATCGATCACAGAGCTGTGAAGGGGTCTCATCTCTCTGGTGTCCTGCAGCACGCAGTCCATTACACCAACAAGGACCATTCAGACCATGAGTTATGTGTGTTGCTATGTGTCTCAGGGCGGTGGAGCCGCTGCCACCCTCTATGATTTACCATGGCCCTACATAATGATCATGTGGAGCAGATGTGAGCCTGTGCACGAGAAGAAGGCGGTGCACTGCAGGTGTTTGGAGTATCTGGCAGCAGAAGCTACTTTTTATACAGCCCAATATCACAAATGAAACATTTTCTTCAGGGTGTTACAGTGTGTACAGCTATGACGCCCACTGTTCTTAGATCATAGCAGCATACAGGATAGAACTCAGATGAAACCCAAAAGGCTTTTGTCCCTGCCACTGATGGGTTCAGTTGTAATGAGTCATGTTTTACACTTGTCCTCAAATAGAGGAATCACTATTACAAACACTCATCATCCCATGTTCTGTCCCATTTATCGACCAAACCTTTGAGTTCTAAAGAAACAGCAGACACAATAACAATGTAAAAGTTTACAACGACAAATTAGTACACTTAGAAATAGCAATTCTGGTGGTCTTGAAAAGGAAAACAGTGAGTAAACCAGCGATTTAACAGCTCTCAGTAGTTTTACAACTTGATTCGTCCATGACAGACAAGTCTTCTAGACACTTGCCCACAAAGACGCGGTGCATGCTTCAGTCCTCATAAACGCCTGTAGGAACAGTGGGTGGGCCCAGTTAAAATGGCTACAGTGAGAGTGTGTGATACAGCATGGAGCATCATTAAGTTACACTGGAGGAGAGCATGATACGATGCAGTTCTATTCATTAGTGGTCTGGTGGGTGTTGAGTTGCCTATGATTGAGAGAGGTAAACAGCAGCTGCTCACTCGAGTGAGAGTTGTTCCGCCAGGGAAGGTCGTAATTCTGTCGACACTGAAGAAAATAGAGTTTGCCGCTCAGGACAGCAAACAGCTCATTCATGGAGACAGGAGTCTAAGTCAACCCTGGTACCCTAGAGGAAGGTCGACTTCTGTAGTGGCGAAGGTAGTGCAGTGAAAATTGATTGAAGAAAGCTGGGAAAATAATGGAAAAATTACAATTTGATTGAAAAACATCCTCATTTGTTGAGTCTTGGTAAATTTGTGAAACACGCTAGCGAAGAAGCTATCGGCTCAGTTAGCTTAACGTAATGAATTGAGTTGAAGGCATTAGCTAAAAGTTAGTTAGATAGTTAGCTAACAAATAAACAGATATTAAAGGCTATATGAAGAAAGTTGTTGCTAAAAGTCATGAAAAAACAGTTGCTAAAGAAATGGAAAAGCATTTTAAAAGTTTTAAAGTTTCAGGTTGAACAGGACTTAACGATATTGCGCATATTCAGTCAGAAAAATAATCAGGAAGTAAACTAAGAAGCTAGTAAACCTTTTGTAACATTCACTAGGAGTCCAGCAAATTCAAGGTCAAAAAGTAAGCTTAAAGTAATTGTTGAGCAAACTAGAGGTAAACATACCTAATTAATTCAACATCACAAGGGGGCGCTAATGAAGGGTTCCTCGAGGTGATTGGACAGTAATAAAAAATGACTTATTGCATTGATCTCCGCTGTTTCTCTACAGCTTTGTGGGGATTTTGAGCTTCATCTGACAATAGAAAGGCCCGAGCATGTTCAGGTTAGCATACAAAGGAAAGGTCGCTGCCAGAAGTGCCAGAGGGGTGACAGACAGGTTGGTGGTTCAAGCAGACGGAGCATAAGGCTGAGGATCAGAGGCCTTACAGGATGAAGCAGCAGATGGTTGACACGGAAGCTGCTTGGCATGCATTAACGTTCACCCAGGTGCACAGAGAGAGACAGAGCAAGAGCGACAATGTATGCATAAGCAGCGCAATCTGTTCAAAAGTCATTATATTCTTCTATTCATGAGTAGCCAGCCAGAAGCCAAGATACAGGATTACAGAGTCCCTCAGGTTGAAAGAATATATTCATTATGACAGAGACAGTATGCTGTACTGTTTGCGCAGGCTGTAAACTGCTAGCTAAGGTCTTTAAAATTTCACTTTCATCCTGCCTCTAATTTCTGTTAATGTTACGAAATAACCTGCAGTCATAAAAAGTCCCTTAGGGCTGCCACAAACAAAACATTATTTTTTATTACTCTGGCTTCCTGTGAGTGTCCGTCACAATAATAAACTGATTGTCATAAAACTCGCTGGAAGGTCTACCAATTTGATTCTGGATTGAATTGGAATGACAGGGCAAATATACAAATTGTATTTCATTAACATTGGGCAGTGGGGAATGTGTGTTGCATTCTTTTGAAATATTTCAAAAAAAAGTCTTGATGACTTGGAACGTATATGAGAACACATAATCAAGATGGAGCAACTGAAAACAGATATTAACTTGTTTGAGGCTTCAGGCAATAAAATACACATCCTTTTGCTAGCTATGTTGATTCCATATTATGACTTCAAGATCACAAAAACACTGAAGTCAGAAGAACGACATGCCAACTCAGGAAATGGGACCATCAGAGGAGCATGTGAATGCACCATTGGACTTGGTGGAGGTCTATGCACTCTGAATGCTATTCTAGTTTTCAATGACTGATTGCACCATCATAAACAGACAAAATGTTTTAAAGAGTGAAAAGAACCACACCAGAGCCCAAAGGTGCTTCCTCGAATGGTTAGTTGTCAAAACGGAAAGACATTAAATTTACTATTAAGAAAGGAAAATGGATTAAACCAATACTTCATTTTTAATTACTACTTCTTCTACAGTATTTAGATATACTTGAATTAGGAGCATTGTTTGAACATAACGCATGGGCTTTATTAATCTTGCAAGCTTCAAAAATATATTTAGCCTTTTAACTACATCTCACCTGACTACTGTGTGTTTTGGAAACCGTAATAATTTCCACATTGGCTTTAATCAGACATTTTATCAGTAATTAGGGAAATACAATGATAAAAAGGACTGTTGGAATATGAATGAGGCAGGAAATGTGCAATGCAAAGGGATCGTGCAAATGAAGAGAAAAGAAAATGAGAAGGCTCATTAAATATATTAGATATGATAAAAGTGAGTGCACTAGCAGCCAGAAATATAACAGCAGTTATATAACGTTTAAAGATAAAGTCATAGAAAAAGTAAGATGAATTAAGGGAATATAATAGAAAAACCCAGAGGTTAGGAGGAGCTGCCACCCAATTTGTGACTTGTAAAAATAAAAATAACAAGGCATAAAAACAATTACACTTGCCAAAGTCACAAAGGTACAGAACAACCTAACCAGAGTCCTCCATAATCCCATGTCAAAAAAAAGCCGGGAAAAAATTGACCAAATTTGCAAAAAAAACAACAACAAAAAAAGAAAGAAAGACTGTGGGATTTTAATACATGCCAGCTGGGAGGGATATATTCTTTTTTTTCCACTGAGTGAAGGGTTCATTTGGCTCAATTGGTGTTTTTCAAAGGGCAAACGGCCCTTCTAGGACCAGAGTGTGAAGACGACATGTTTTGGGATCAGTAAAGACGTGCATCCAATACATCCCATCTTACAGTCCTTACTGTCACATAAAGGATATGACCATATTTGTTGCACAGTGAAGACATAAACCACTGTTTGTTTTCAGAAGTTATTCTGAGAAGAACAAGCCGATTCCTGACAGCATGACTAAAAGTGGTCAACCTTACACTGGTCATGTGAAGAGGTGTGAGGGGGAAGCCCCACATTGTGTGCTGAGAAATGTCAGCAAAGCTAACAGTTCTAAGAACTGAGAGAGGCCTTTGAGAAATCTCAAAGAACTGGTTCCTATAGTAAACCTAACCAATTCATAAATATGCTTTAATTGTGGGTTCGAAGCAGTAGTAAGTAATATGCAAAGGTGAAAAATACACACACAAAAAAACAATATTGACAAGTATATTAATATCCAAAAACATAAATATTTTAATGTCTTTATCATAGAGATGCACCGATAAGATTGCCAATCCGTTATTCGCTCTACAGAAAATTGCCAACTATTTACAGTAATTTTATACGCAAAACATCAGAAAATGCAGTTTTCAGCCTCTCAATGTTTATTTACTGCTTTGCTCTACATTATATCATGATGAAGTGATTTTGGAATAAAAAAAAATAAAGAAAAGGCTTGGATGGAATGGACATTTTTCACATATATCTGACGTTTTATCCAAGCGAATATACAGCCCTTGAAAAAATTAGACCACTCCAATCAAAGAAATGTTGTCAGTAGTTTATAGAATACAATAAAATACAAATAAAATGATTCCACTCAAAGACAAATCTATAAATAGTAAATCAAGAGAAACTGATAATGCTGAAGTGGTTTCTTAATGTTTTCCGGAGCTGTATATACGATTCTATATATCAAGAGTAATATATTAGTATACTTTCTAGTATATTTCACACTTAGGATATCAGTACAGGATGGGTTGATTCGTATAGTAGTCTATCCTTCTTTTCTTGCTGTTTATTTTCATTAATATATCTCTCTGCAATCTGTCTACAGCTCCATTGAATCAAGGGAAAAAGATTTGTTTTCCACTTGGTTGTCACGTAGTAAAACAAGTATAACTGTCAAATGCACACAAGGGATGTGATTGAATAATAGTAGACAACTGGCAAAGCTAGAGAAGTGCAACAAGTAGAAAGAAGTATTGTATAGACATGAAGCATTTGTGAAGTATCTTATGATTTAAGTGAGATTATATGGAAATGCCTGTGGTTTTGGGGTATCTACAAAGGGCACTGCTTAATCGCGACAGGAAATTGGTTAGGTCTGAGTGTGCTGATCAACTGGCTGGGTCTTTCATTTCAATTTTCCGCAAAGGAGAAGAACGGATAGAGCCTTGCAGAGCCACAGACGTCACATGGGAGCTTCGGGCAGCAAGTATGCAGAATTTATAGTTTGAGGATTAGATCTAAATATAAGTTATGAACAAAATCTCTCATTAAAATATATTTAATCCTCCAATAAAACCAATAAGGACGGTTGGTTTTCCATCTCCCTGCTAACTGCCAAAAGCAATAATTCTACTTCACAATCCTCGCCACCGCAGTCAGGCAAAAATATAAATTACTTTGACCAATATTTTTCAAAAAAAGGCAGTAGCCATATGTAGAATTGGGCTTCAGTGGAGCAGGAGCATGACTTAATCACTGTGACAAGCCAAGCTGAGGATTTCATCAGTGGATTATCAATATCTGAGTACAGTTTGTGATTCTAAATCAGGATATATTTTAAGATTAAAAAACATTTTGGGGAGAACATGCCAGGAAATGGGATTCATTGAAAGCCTTTTTAGCTTACAATTCACCTTTCCACACTAAGTCGATATGTTCCTCTGTCAACACACCTTTCAAAGTGCTTTCATCTGTGATATGTGATCAGGCTACTGTACTCAATGCTAATCTGTTCTCCGTGCAGCCAAGCTCGCCTATTAAAAGCCCGGGCGGGTAATATGACCCATGTGGTGCAGTCATTTCTGCCACTCTGTTATTCAAACAAGCAGCTGGTCTGTGTTTCTGCTCAGCTTGATTCCCAAAATCAAAAAAAACACCTCCTTCCTCCTCCCTCGACACACAAACTGCCATGTTGTGGGGTCAAGCTTATTTTACAAAGACAAACACTTATGGGTTGATTTGTGTTAGAGCTACAGGCAGGCATGACTTGAGGCACAGTCAATTTAACAGACTTATGTTGGAATAGTAACCGACATTCAAGCTGTTGTCTGGGACTCCTCGTGATTTTAGGGACTGCACGCAAGTTTTCTCACAGAGTTTGTAAAAAAGTCCAAATCAGTTAGGGTTAGGGTTCAAAGTGGCCATGATTTTGGCTTTCAGAACATCGAGTACAGGACCATTGAGATATTGTATGTAGAAATATGAATGTTGAACCCTGTGGCCTCATCTTTCCTTACAGTCAGTAAATGAAAATGACACAGAAGAACAACACACAGAGATCCCCAGTACCATTGCTTCTACTGCTCACTCTGTCAGATACACAATCACTCACCTCTTTATACACTTCAAAGCAGCAATTATCCTGAGTACAAGCACACAGATACACAGGGTGGTTTTAGCTGCTGGTGTGATCATATCTCTTCTTCTGCAGCTCATGTCAGACAGAAAGAAGGAACCAGGCCAGAGCAAACACAGCACAGCTTTGATGAAGAGGTGTGAATAACAGACAAGTGTCATTTAAAGCATGTGGTACAATTAACACGGAAGAATCACTCTTGGTGACATCTGATGCATTTAACAATTCCAAGCACCACTGTCATAAGGCAAACTGGGGTAGAGGCCATTTTCATTTCCCCTACTAAACCTGGAGATGTAGATTTCAATTTCAACCGGACATTTCTTACAATTTAAGAATAGTTTGAAAGTAAAAAAACAAACTTTTTACTAAAGTTAGAGAGACATCATACTCATATCTGTACACTTACTATAATCTATCTACTGCCCAAAGCCAGTTAGCTTAGCACAGCACAAATACTTAAAAGAGAGAAATAGCTAGCTAGCAAAGCAGGTAACGAAGAGCTCTGCACAATTGTTTCTAAGACATCGTGTCATGAGATTAGTGGTTCGTGCTTACTGCATCTTACGTGTGTTTTTTATTAAGGACAGTTCAGGCGATCCGTATGATTGGTCTGACCTAGCAATATGTTAAAGCCCACTAATGTGCTACATCATCAATGTTCCTCTTTGTGATTACACTTTGCCTTTGTTGGAAATAATGACACTCATTATTTTGCCTTTTCTGATGCACCTGCAGTTTGGAGACAGATGATGTTGACTTTAATGGTGCACTTAGTTGTCTCTATCTCCATAGCTCCTGAATTGATTGACATTTTGATATTACCCATTGTTGCGATGTTTGTGATTAATTTCACCTACAAGTTTCAATAGTTTCAAAAATAAGGCTATGTGTACTCATCACATTTCAAATATAAAGTATGCTTCCCAGCACTCACATGTATTGTTGTATCAGTGGAGATGTTGTCCATGAGGTTTCAGCAAAAGGTCAAGATTGTCAGTAAACAAAATGTGCATGTGTATGGAAGCCTTGTGTTGCTATATTTGTTGATGTCTTTATTATAATGAATATTTGTATCCTTTGGGGAACTACAGGATGGAGTCCACAACACATTTCCTTACGATGACGATAAGGTACATCATATAATAAACTTGTGAAATAGAATAATACAAGGAGGAGTGCTGCAGCTGTGGGAGCCGACATAAAACTGTTGGAGGAAACACGTTGCACTTCTTCATGTCAGCAGCATGTGTGCTTCAGCCTCCAAAAACCGCCGTCTTCACACAGACCCACACCAACACACACACACACACACACACACACACACACACACACACACACACACACACACACACACACACACACACACACACACACACACACACACACACCTCTGTGTATCTGGATGACAGAGGACTTCGCCTGAGGTGACCTGGGGGCCAAACTCACAGCTAATGTATTCTGACAAGTGAGCTACAAGAAAGTGCTAACAGAGCATTGTAATGGTTAAACCCAGCAAATACCTCAGCACTTTAACCTCAGCTGACGCACAGCCAAACAGCTGACCATTTCCCGTACACGTGGTCTCGTTTTGTGATGACAAAAAAGAGATCGCATTGACCAGGTCATGGCTGTGTTGGACTGTTGAATAGTACTGGGACTCTCACCGGTCAAGTACCGCCTGATGGAGGGGGCACCACTATGGGAAAAATCGTCAGAAAAACTGTCTCCCTTTCACAGAGTTCAGGCTCACCTCTGACACATGTGACCTGTAGTCATAAAAATCTAGTCTAGGCATTGGGCGATTACAGTTTTTTAAAAGGCTCCAGAGCACACTTGATAAACATGTACTTTATTCTGTTTGGCCTGCTTCGTTTTGGAGGGAGTAAGGTGTCAGATTTTCTCACACTGAGCTTTTATGTTCCCAAACAGAGGGGCTGTGTACACGCTCACTCCTACATGGGGTAGCGGGGGATAGGGCACATATTAATATTTTCTGTATGTCTGAGAGTTACCATAAGGACTTGAAATACAGGAGCAAACGGAAACGATGGAATGGAAATAAATGGCACAGATTTGGAGCATATTTGCAAAAGGAGCAAGCTCATATCATATGTGCAAACAAGCCTTTCCAGTTTACACACACTCCACTGTACTAAACATAATGCACTACATATACATGCCACGTTGGCTGAGCGTACTTTGGCTTGGCAACCGCAAGGTCGCTGGTTCTAGTCCCAGAACGACCAAGTGCTGGTGCCCCTGGGTAGGCCCCTGAGTTCTCTACATAAACCTGCTGTACACAATTGCTGCTCACTGTTGTTTAAAAAGTAGGAGGGGTCCACTACAGTACGGACTATGGAACTGAAGGGTGCCTGGTTCAAGCCCAACCAAATAGAGTGTGGACTGGTAGCTGGAGGACATCTTCTCATATCAGCCAGACAATGATGTAACTTCATCGAGACATTGCGGAAGAGAACCCAATCTGATAGTTCACAATTGTGCAACATTTTTAGAATAACCGCTGTCACAGGAAGCACTGACAGCATCACCAAACAGACAGGGGGCAGAATGTTTCCCCTTCACAGTGTTATTCTCTGTCTGCGTCTGTTTCACTTCACTGTTCTCACTTTGTCCTTTTGCACTTTCACTTCTTGGATACAGAAAGATAAAACATTTTTTACAGCAGCTATTTTGACTTGTCATGGTAGAAATATGGCTGCATTCCACTCAGGGGAAGTCCTGGTATCGTGCATGCCGGCTCACTGGGTTAATTAATGATACTGAGCCATTATAAATGTTGTTGGTATTGCTTAGTAAGAGTTATATTAAAGCCCTCATGGCGCACTTTCAGGGTACAAAAAATTGCCAATCTTTTAAAACCTTTATCATTATATATACATTTTATTATACTTGAATTTGCGGGGGGAAAAAAGAAGGTTAATAGAATTAATGAATATCCATAGTAATAAATGAATATATACTTTTTCCAGCTGTTCAAAGAAACTTTGATTGTATGTTTGGATCGTTATTATTCAATGCTTCAGGGCCTTTACATGTTTGCACATCACACCAACTATAGTTAAATCTGTGTCAGTGTCCAACTGACAAAAATGATCAATTGAAAACAGATATTTAAGATTATCCCTGAAGAAACACGTTTATTAGAAAAAAGCAACAATAAGACAATTGTAGAAAAGTCTAGTGCTCATTTCCACTCATTGAGCTCTAACTTCCTCATTAGGGTTAGGGTGTGTCTACGCCTGTCGGGAGACGCTGAAGACAAGAAACAAGTATAAATAGGTAAGATTTGGATTGTTTAATTTCAAATATCGAAACATTTTTAGTAATAAGAGGATAAAACCCCAGATAATGTTGAAAATAGGGATAGGATTTCCAGAAAATTCATTAAATTTGGTTAAAATTAAGCATTTTCACTTTTAAGAATTGGTGCAAATCCTGTTCAATGTGTGATTTTCCTGGTTTGACATGACTGAATGTCTACGGTAAAAAGAATGTGTTACACTGCAGCTGGGTAGTCCGAACTACCCAGCTGCAGTGCAGCCCCTGTGGGTAAGGCAGGGAGGTCAGGGGGCCTCTGGCTGCAGTGTTACAGTCTCGTGCCAAGCAGAGCGCCCCAGAGCGTGGCCCCTCTCCTCCTGATGTGCTGTCGCTCCACCCCCCACCCTGTCCAATCTGTCTGCCAAGCCTGCTGTGTGTAGATGGTGGTAATTCCTTTGTCCTTGCATAGACACCCCCCCCCCCCCTCACATTATGGCTCCTGTAGTGTGTAGCCTACGTCACACAACATGCAGCAGTGAAGCTATTTTTGAACCAAGAGTGTCTCTCCTCAGGGTTTCTGATTCTGTGGCCCTGATGTTAGCTGCAGTATCAGCTGTGCAGTCTTTATTATTGATTTATAATGCTATTTACAATAATCTTGTTATTTAGAAAAAGGAAATAGGATGTAATGTAAATTATAAACATACACTCCTTTTTCGAATGCATCATGGCCAATAAAAAAATAAAATGTCTTCTTTATGTAGCTCTTCAATAATTTGGCTTGTTGAAAGCTAATGTTCTTGCAGGATTCTTGATTGGTTATTTTCATTACGGTATAAGTTGCCTTGATTAAAAACAGTAGCTAAATGTAATGTAATAAGATAAGAAGTTCTTTATTGAACCCAATTTGGGAATTGTTTGCATTGCAGCAGCATAAAAGACAAGGCATTGTACATTAGAGAAAATAAAAGACTAGAAATAAACAGTTCAAAAGGACAACATCTCAATAGAAATAAAATAGCATAAAAAAAGTAAAACATATACATGTTGAAATAAAAGTGTACACAAAATATAAAGCAGGATATTATATATAAAGGAAGTTTGTAATTAATGGAATATTAAATTGAATATAAATGTAAAATGTATAATGTGAGTTTAAGTCCAGTTATCCAAGAGAAGCTATGGATCTAATTTTGTAAACTTTTGCACGGTTACGGTTACCCACGCTTTCCTTAAGCTTTAATTGATTTGATTTTTGAATTTGTTTTTCTTTTATTTGAATTGATTTCATAATTGATTATTGTTTACTGATTATTTATGTTCATAGTCCAACTGTATATATGTATATTTATATTTATAATACTGGTTTATTTTTATTTACATTTCTTTCTTATTTTTATTTTATTTTCCACTTATGCAATGACGTGTATTGTATTGTATTATGCTGCTGCAACACAAAAATGTCCCAGCCTGGGATTTAAAAAGTAAATCTTATCTTATCTTATTTTAAGTGTTTTTTATTTGCCAGATAAAGAACTGCAAAATAAAGTAAAATAACATCTAAAGATATCTTGATATTTGGGTATTATGCGACGCTCTGCGGGGCTGCTGGTGCTGCCTTCTTTATAATGAGGCTGGCTGTGTGTGTGTGTGTGTGTGTGTGTGTGTGTGTGTGTGTGTGTGTGTGTGTGTGTGTGTGTGTGTGTGTGTGTGTGTGTGTGTGTGTGTGTGTGTGAAGTTTGCATGGGGCTCTCTGTGAATAAACCCAGTTATTAGGCCTCCATACGAGATAAACTATCACACTCCGTTCTCCAAATGAGTGAAGCACCCTTCCGTCTCGCCCCCCCCCGCAAGGTGAATATCTGCCAACACATTGCTGATTAAAGCTCCGACATGAGGAATGACTTGAACTACAACAGGAGCGCGCTGAGAGGAGAGGGCAGAGCTATGAGAGGATGCTCTCTCAGTGCTAACACAGGCGCAGCGATGACGGCAATGCAAACAAGCACCATTGTCTGCGGGCCACAGGGGAGCCAAGGGACAATAAGTTGTGAGCAGGTAATGAAAACTCTGAAGAGATGTACATTCAACACTTCAACACCACTCACAGCCGATGGGAGAATGTAATTCCTCCACTATTCTCTCAAAGGAGGTTTTCCTTGGAGGGGTGCAAAGGATATGATGAAATCCCTGGAGGACGGTATGCAGTGAATATGAGTGAGAGAGGCACAATGAGAAAAGGTATGAGTGGATGAGCTAATGGGGCCTTTCTCTAGAACTGGAACCTGTGAAATGACAATCAGCCACAAAGTCCTTTTCATTAGCCGGTGAGAGTCAGGGGTCGGTGAGGTGGAGAGACCCTCACCGATGATAGCAGGTTTATTTCCCAGCTGCAGTCAGGGGTAGATTTTCACTGGGGAGGGACTACAGCTATATCGATATTGCGATATGCGACTAGATTATGGATAGTGCGATATTGCACAAATGTATTTTCCTGTTTTTAAAGTCTGTATTAGATTATAAGGTTAGATTGGATATACTTTATTGATCGGTAACGGGAGTTTTTTTTTATCACAAAAGCATGTCAACAAGGCATTGCACAAGTTTAAAATAGAATACGAATACAATTCAATAACATTTGACTAGTTTGTTAACAGATTTACTTTGCCCTGAATATGAACCAAAGTTTACATGAAAAAATAAAGTAAAATAAAATAAATACATACACGGTAGAAAGATATCGTTTTACTGTTGCTTTTTGTATCCTTTTAATTTTTAGGTTTTTAATACTTCTTTTAGTTTTTTATCTCTTTTTTCTTTCATTTTATTTCTACATAGGGTATCTAAATAATGCACAATATAACATATACAGAATATATTAGAATACTCTTTAATATAAAAAAAAAAAACACAGGAAACTAAAGTGTGCGATTTAGCAAAATGTTTTTTAACCTTTTATTGAAATTTTCTCTATTATTTTCCCAACATATCATTGTGTAAGTATTCTGAATGCCCTGATAATCACCCCTAAAATATTGATATCAATTTATTAAATGAAAAACATGGGATTTCCTCCTTTGGTTGGACTGGACGTTTTGGAGACAATGTTAGTTTACACTTCAAGATTTGGAGGAAAAGGAATAAAATACGGTTTAGCAGCCTGTCACAGGAGGCTACCAGGTGCTGAAACACAATACCCACAATGCATGTGTTCAGGCGTGCCCTGCACTCAGGCGTTGTCTTTGTGTTTATAGAAAGGACATCACTAAAGCAGATCGAGGGGAACTCCCTCTGAGAAAACACAGGAGGAAAACATGAGTTGCACAGCGGCTGTCCCCATCAGCTGTTCCTCTGAGGAAACAGGCACAACCATACCTGCATTTGATTGGTCGAATCAAATTAATACTGTCAGTGGTGGAAAACAGAATAGAACTTGTTCCAAACAACAATGAGAACTCAAAGAACTGTTCTATGATATAAAATGTTCCAATTATCCTGGTGAGAGTAATTAGTACACCTTTTGATTGTGTTGAAGGGTAAACATGCCGAACATTTGACAATATTACATTTTCATGGCACAATTATCCTGGATCAAAATCACTACAATTCAGAATATTATCCAGGTGATCAATATAACAATCACAATGAAGTCACACATATTTCTTTAGTGGACATCTTTTTAGTCAAAAAAACAAACAATACATCTAAAACAAGGTATGCCTAATCACTAATCACCATAACTTGTTGCATTATTAATGTTGCATTATGGGAAGAGTCTCAGATTGAAAGGGCCCTATTATGCTTTTTGCGGTTGTCCCTTTCCTTCAGTGCTTGTGTAACATAGTGACATCACTACATAACAATCAAGCTTCTATTGGCTGGTGCTCCAACACATTGTACGTGATAGGCTAAGGGGCGAGACATCTCAAAGCGGTTGACCAATCACAACAGAGCTGGCCAGCTAACCAATCAGAGCAGACTGGGCCCTGGTTTCAGACAGAGGGTGAAACAGGTGCTCCAGCACAGGCAGTATGAGAAACATAAAGAGCTTTCTGAACATTAAAGCATGGAGACATGTCCCAGTAGAGACACAATACTAATATGAACCTGAATATGAGCAGAATAAGTCCTGTGACAACAACTATGATGTAAGCGCTGCCTTGAATCTTTGTACTTAAAGTCAACTCGTGCTGTTTAAAAAAGGAGCTATTCTTTCCATTGAGTAACACCCTCTTAATGTTACACTGACCCCACTATGTCTTACACAGGTAAAGAACATAGAATGAATGGAAAATAGCCATGTAGGCTAGATGTTCTCCAGCATCTACAGAGAAGATTTTCAAAGCCAGCAATGAGACTTATTTTACACCAGAGGGGCATAATCCTCTCTCAGACATAATAAAGTCTGGCTGTACAAGAAAAACAGATATTTAAAACGACAGCATCTCAATGACTGGACTATAAATGACAGCTCAAAATATAGTACTTAACAGCAGCAGTGGGATTCAGACGTCTACTTAACATTTTATTGTGTCTGTTGGCTTCAAACAGTCGACAATGCCTACCAAGCAGGATGAGCCAGCATCCTTTACTGCAGCCCGTAAATTCAAGTCCTCCTTACTATAAAGCCGATGATAGATATTTTACAAGTTAGAGCAGCGAGTTCATGTCACCACTGTGTGCAGCCAGCTGAGAAACACTGTATCCTTTTCCGCCTAGCTTTTCCTGCCCCCCAAACATACTTGCAAGGATAAGAGCTTGTTAATCCAGAAGTGCAATGAATGGCAGCTCTATGTGTGTGTGTGTGTGTGTGTGTGTGTGTGTGTGTGTGTGTGTGTGTGTGTGTGTGTGTGTGTGTGTGTGTGTGTGTGTGTGTGTGTGTGTGTGAGCAGGAAGGAGGGCAGGCTGCGACCGCTAGCCAAACCCAACTCAGCACAAAGACGGGCTCAGTGCTGCTGCTGCTGTCACACAGGAGAGGATAAAAATACATATAGCCGCAACAGAGGAAGTATAGTGCACATGTGAGCAAGCCTTTAATAGCCATAATACATAACATTTATATAGCGCTTTTCCCTTTTTTGACGTTTACTTTAATTATATTTGATGATACTGTACACTTCCACTGCAGTACATTTTGGAGGCATATATTGCATAATCGATTACATTTGTTCCATATATAAACACATGACATGTGAAAAGATGCAGCACTGTACAACAAATGTGCAAAGTATTTGACAAAATAAGTAATTGGAAAATATATAATTGGCTCCACATTGGAAAAACTGCAGCATTTAAATGCTCCTGTGCGTATGTGTTGGTTATTAGACAGGATAATATAATACTCTAGAATCATAAAGTACTGTAAAAAGCCATAACGCATACTGAGAACTTTTATTTTTGATACTTTACTGATACTGATTTTGCTGATAGCACTTCTACTTAAGTACAATTTTTAATTCAGCACATTTACTTAAAATGGAGTATCTGTAAAGGGGTCCTATTCTGCTTATTTTCATGTTGATATTTATATATTGTGTCTCTACTGGGACATGTCTCCATGCTTTAATGTTCAAAAAGCTCTTTATTTTTCTCATACTGCCTGTGCTGCAGCACCTCTTTTCACCCTATGTCTGAAACCAGAGCCCAGTCTGCTCTGATTGGTTAGAAGCACATGTGTTAGTGATGTCATTATGTTACTGAAGCAAACACAGGAGTCCAATGGAGGTGTTTCAGGCAAGGGGGAACTAAAATATAAGTTTTATTGGTTAATTTTAACAATGTGATCACATGATATTATTAGCTAGCAAGCTAACCTAGCTAACTTAGTCATTTCAAATACACTGACAAAACACTTACTGTTATGAAAGAGGCTAACTACGCTATCAGTGACAGGTTGGCCCCCATACAAAATGAAACTAACTAACGAGTGTGTAGGAGAGAAACTGAGGGAACACAGGGATTTTAGCCTTTGCAGACCATTTACATAACCTATAGAACAAACTACAGGAAAGAGAAAAGCCCAAAATACATAATAGGGCCTCAAAAATAACCCAAGCTTACTATAAAAAAATAATAGTTGCTGGTACCGTCTCTTCATAAATGCTATAACATCACCATCCCTCCGACAATGACACACGCATGGCGAGCTGACCCTGATGTTGATAGTTCTTCGTGTTACAATTTTTCAAGAAGTCATTTTGCCACAGGCTGTGTGTTGGAAAGAGTAACACGGTTGAAGGTGAAAGATCACTTTGAGCATCAGAGTCAGTGAGGATATGCTGTGTGGGCATGTCAAACAGAGGATAACCGGCTGCTGGGAGGCCGGGCTGCTCAACGTATTTGCTCCTCTGACCTGTTCCTAATGTGTCGGCTCAGACGAGGCAGATAAGGAAGGATCAGAGCTTAGTTTTTATTGCCTCCTGAAAGCAGTGATTGGTGAAATTGAACTCCTGTGAGGTATCCTATCGTCAGCTACTCAGGCAGAAAGGCTTGGCCAAATTAATATAAATCACACTGATCCTCATGTGGACACACACACACACACACACACACACACACACACACACACACACACACACACACACACGGAGGAAATGACAATATTGCATTTTCACTTCATGAAGACTTCCGGCTTCGATTAACTGGTTTGCCAGTTTGAGAGGATTATATCTGAGGATTATTAAATGTGTCCTAGCATAAACCTCTCTGTCTCTTCTAGACAATGTCATATTAAAAAGGTATTATAGACATAATTCCAGAAATTGTACATCAAATATCAGCTAAAACTGGCCTAAAATATGCCTCGTTACGCAGTTTACTCCACTTACAAAAAGGAATCAATATTTATTTAAACAACGAAAAAAACATTCATGCTTACAGCAGGAATGAGTGTTAAAACCTGGAAATTAGTTAGGATTTTTGCCGCTTCCAAAGCCAAGGTTATTTTGAATGTGTTTTTGGTTAAATGCCTGGAATAAGGTTTGTTGTCAACACAAGCTTAAAAGATGTTCACGTGTTGTTACACAACATACAATATCTCAGAAGGTTCTATGTCATAAATACAGCTGTTGCTATTAAGTGACTAAATTAAAACATGATCCGCCTTTAGCTTAGCGGTGGAGTCTCTCAGCCATGCACCAGTGATGTCCTTTTTTAAAAGCCTAACATTAGCTTTTCACTTCTGGTGATTTCTTCAAAAATCATAAAGTGGTGTTAATACGTTGAGATTATCCTGCTAAACCAAATGTATAAGTATCATAAACGTGTGTTTGCCAAAGAACTTGTTTGTTGCAATATTTCAGAAATGGAATGGAAATATCCCATTACTACTGCTGAAGAACTCCTTGCGTTGCTAACTTCTGGGCCGTCCTGCAAAAATGTGACATCACTGCCCTTCTTTATTGTGTAGCTTACCAACTGGCAACAGGGCTATCTGCAACAATTGCCAGTTCAGCAGGACTTTCAAGGCCACTGAGCGTCACAGGAGAGAGAACTGAGGTATGAGTGGGAGTTCAGTACCTCCATTTCTCCAGCTCACTGCCACAGGGATGAAAGACACTCATTCACCAACTTCCCAGCGGCCCAACCGAGCATTCCTAACCTTCATGAGTGCTCATCTGGGGAGAGAGCCTGAGCACCCTTGTGGCTGTTCGTGAGTCACTTAAAATAAGAAATGTAAATGAGCATTTTTCACTTTAAGCTAAAGTGTAGACTAAAGTGGACACCAAAGGTGCCTCTCTAAAGTTATGGCCCTAATAAAAGAGGGTGAGGAAAGTCATCATTGAACTGGATGACCCCCATAGTGTTCATCGACATCATTACAAAACCTCTTCAAGTGGGGACAGGCCTCATAAAGAAACAAAAGAAGAAGAATCGGAGGATGAAACCCTCTTTATTGTCACACACATGCACACAGCAGAGCACACACAGTGAAATTGGTCCACTGCATTTAACCCATCCTAGTACTAGGAGCAGTGGGCAGATACCGTGCAGCGCCCGGGGAGCAATGGGGAGGGGGGATTGGAGATGTCCGGTGCCTTGCTCAAGGGCACCACAGCAGGGCCCAGGAGGTGAACTGGGACCTCTCCAAGTAGCAGTCCACCTTCCATATTTCAAGTCTGTTTGGGGACTTAAACCGGAGACCCTACGATTCCCAGTCCAACCCCCTACTAAAACACTTTCATACAATAAATGCTATCTTCCTCTGTAGGGAATTATGATCCAAAAGTAGATATGTTATATATATTTTTCAGCAGAAGAACATTGTGTTCATCTGGAGGATATTCTTATGTACAATAATTATGTTTCAAAATGCAGACTACTATAGCTCTTGATGAGAAAATGTTGCTAATGGTGCACAGTAGATAAGATAAAGGGGTGATTATCAGATCTGAGTGTAAAAACAAACTCCTCCTGGAAAAATGCTGGGACCTGATTTGCCAGAAACGGCAGCTCCTATAATTCTGATTAGCTAGACTGGTTGGAGTAAAGATATTCCACACAATCCAGCAGTTAAAACAGGTACTTTATTTTTTAATCAATTAGAAAAAACACAATCTGGGAAATTAGCATTGTTGATCAATAGCAAACTGTCAAAAATATGTACACCCATTAGAGTTAACAGAGGGTCAGAGAGTTAAGAATGGAGGATAAGGTCACAGTTGATTAGATGTGTTGTGCCAATTAAGTATATGAAGCCCTAACCCTCGTCTGTTTCATTCAAAAGAAGTAAGAGAGTCAATGGTACGGTGACCGAAAGCTGCTATCATGCTTAAACGGGCCAACTCACTTCCATTAGAAGAAACAAGCTGAGGTTTCAAAAAAGATGCAAAAAGAAATTATTTTAAAAAGTGCCAAAAAACATGCTGCAAGGAGCTCAAAACACAACAGAAACCCGGACACTTAAGTGACGCACACAGTTGGGACTGGAGAACGTGTTGACGTTCAGGGATATTACAGTTGGCCATCTGTCATTATCACTGGAAACTTTCCTAAAATATAAGTTTCCAATATTATTATCTAGCAAGCTAACCTAGCTAACGTAGTCATTTCAAATATACTGACAAAACACAAGAAAGACAATTCACTTCTGTACGTAGTGCTGAAACGTTTTGACTTATTTAAACCAATGCACTACCACTTACAAACCATCAGCTAAATTAAATTAAATGTAATATCAGGATAGAATTGTGAATCACAATTATTTTGGCAAAGGAAAACGTTTTCATATGGTCCCTATAGCTCAGGCTAACGCTTGCATCTGCTTAGTTTGCTAGTGTGTTTAGCCATTAGCTTGCCAGCAACAGTAGGTAAGCTAAAGGCTAAACACACTAGCAAACCTTGAAGAACTTGCTGTGTCAGTTATAACTTCTCTGTACCGTCTGGAACTTTTTGTAATAAGCAGAACTTTTTGAAACAGTACTTATAGTTAATTACAAGAATTTCTACAAAAAAATAACTGAGCATTTACACTTTCAAAATAAAAGCCATCAGTTTCATGATCTGCTGGATCAAGTGCTGAAGCAGCAGCCCGCCTCTCTTGCTAACCACCCCTCCTGGTGCATACACAATCACACCCACGCACCAAAAAAAGAAATATGGTGCCCAACAGTGAGCATGTGCCTCTACTTACTTCCTCTCAGAGTCATGATGCCACAACAAGTCACACGAGGGAAATCTAATGCAGCTGGATGCAGGAATGACGGAGAGAGCAGGGAGAAAGACTTTTATTTTTTACAGAGACGTGAAAGTAACTTTATCACCAAGAGACTCAAACATGTAGAAATAAATGGAAACACTACTACGCGTTCATATTCTAGTGAAGCAGTAGTTGCCACTCACCACAGAGTGGTTTAAACCTTGCATTTAAGCTTAAATGCAAAACAGGAAAAGAATGCATTTGCATTCCACTGGGTATATCAAACAGCTGAGAGAGGATCATTTTAGCAGGCTGTGAAATTGCTTCAACAAAAGCTCATCCTGTGTTTCAAAACGAGGCTCATTAAAGTGAATATAATGTGTTCCAAGCGGTGCATTCACGACATCCATCACATGTCACATGTAGAAAAGTGATGTGTTCAAACACATGTCCCCACGGCTGCTTTAAATTGAGATTATTTCAGATTAAGAAATGTGTGTTCCTGCAAAGGGGCTGGAAGAGCATCAACAGGTGTGCAGCTTCACATACACTATCCTACAAGCAAATAAAAGAAAAATAAACTCACACAAAGGCATGGTATATGAATGCCCAGGCTCTCGGTCTCTCCAGCACGTTGTACAGGTAGTTTTGGAGCCGCCGATAGCGCACGTTCCTGCGGCCACTCTGCGCGCTGTAGATGAGCGGCTTCCCCAGCAGGCTGAGCCGGGCGCCCTGCTTCCCCCGCAGGCTCTCTGACCCGGGAGCACCTGCTGACAGCAAGCCTTCTCCCGCGTTGTTCATCATCCTGTGTCCGGACTCCACATCCTTCAAGCCGTAGTCTTCAGTGCGGTGCCCCGGCGACGTCCTCATCCAGAGCCCGGTGCCGCCGACTTCGTCTCCGCTGTGGTTCCGGGGCATGGCATCACCAAAGCTTGCATCAAGTGCTGCACGGAGGTCTTTCCAAGCATGTGCCTAACACATTACACGTGTGAGTCTGTGACAGTAATCGCTGCCGGAGCCAGGCGCACTGCTAACCGTCACACTTTGACCGCCCTCTTTTTGCATCAACCTCTCGTTGAACCACTTACTTGCACAACCGCGCGTAAAAGGTATCCACGCGCCTTCCCTGTACACGCTGCTGTCCAATGTGAAAAATAATAAGTGATAGATACAGTGTGGGTCTGGGGGAGATGGGTAGGGGGGGATATTTTTAGCGTTACATGTCAACTCAGGCTCTTTTCCCAGTGCGCTTTGCCGCCTGTTGCTTCAACACAAAGCTGCGCGTTCACGGCAGATGTGCATCTGTAGTGTTCGTGCCCGAGAGTGACTTTATTTTTTACACACGACATGTTTTTCTGTTATAAACTGGTGGTGCTTTTACGCCAATGCAGCAGAAATGCAAATGAGCCACAGTTGCTCCTGAAATTTAATTTCCCGAAAAGTTCCAAATTACACCAGCCTATCAGGTGACATGGGCTCTGATGGATTTTCCACGTGGGTGACGGGAAAGGTAACCACTGAACATCTGCAGAAAATATCTAGCTGTGACCAAATAAATCTCCATTAAATTGAGTAATATGAGTTGTATCACATTCACTGAAACAGGCATTTCTGATGGTGCAGCTTTAATATTAATATTATATATGATGCACATATAAATGGAGATGCATCCGTCTATTCAGAGTAAACAGTTTTTAACCCAAAAGTCAAATGAACTGAACTTCGTTTGGTGTAGGCTAAAGTGAATTTGGTTTGAATGCGATAAAATGGATTTCCGCTTCACACTCTGCAACAAGTGTTTTCTTTGATTCCTCCTGTCAGCTCTATGATGGAACATCTTAAGAAGAATATTTCGTCAAGTAAAAACAGAGTTAGGAAATGTGAGTGTGGCTGACAGTTTACCAGTCAGCATTCTTTCACAAACACTCAAGTGTGTGAGTTACAGAGGAAGTATGTGTTCTCACATTTATTCTACAGAGGCGTGTGTGTGCTTCACCCTCTGCAGGGGTTTCTCTAACTCTGTCTCCAACAAAACTACGCCATCTCCTGGAGACTGCAGCAAACACAGCCTCTCAGGTTACATGTAAATGGGGGATTTGAATGGGTTGGGAGGGTTACATTAAAAAGATATTCTGCTATATCACAAATAAACCGTAAAAAATGTCATCTGTATCCTAATCTGAGGATTGACATATTAAAGTAGTGTAACCTGATTACTCAGTTATTTTTGGATTACCTTAATATCAAATGCAATTCCAATGAATAAGAGACAAGAAACATCAAGACGTTTCTTTCTTTATTGTTTTTATTTTATTTATTTATTTTAATAAAATTCAGTTTTTAGTCGTTTTTATAGTTTTTTGAACTTGCTGCTGTGATAAAAGAAATTATCCAATTTGGGATGAATAAAGTATATTTAATCTGATATAACATCCTACTAGGATATACCTTGCAGCAGAGGCAGTACAGTACCCAATTATGTTATTACCTCTTCATCCAATCAAGAACTGAAGAAGGTGCCGTTTGTAACGGAGTGTAAAATCAAGTCCCATGAGCTCAACTCATGCGCTGAACCGTTTAATTTGCATTTGGATATTTGTTCAACCTATGCTTGATTATATTTAAAGATAACTGCCATTGCTGAAATATCACTTGAAATAAAATGAACTGTAAACCAACTGTCCTCAGAGTTGAACACTTTTTCCATTCCACCGGTGATTCTGTTTTCAGTGTTTGGAAAGTTTAGCTTCATTTTGCAGCAGCCATTGCATTCATATTTTCATAGTAATAACTTAAAATACTTTTGGATATTTTCCTAATTTTATTTTAACTGAATCTACAAACAATTGACATGAAGAAACTTAGTAGTTATTAATTATTATACATTACACTACAGGTCATTTGTTAGATGCTCACTAACAAACATTCCATACTGTGGACAATCTCCCCAATTTGGAGTGAAGTGTCGAATGCAGTGGGACTTAAACCTACTCTCCAAGATCAGCGCACTACCCCACTGCGCCATCCTCCTTATAGGTATTTTGCTTTTGTTTCCCTTATGTACTTTCTTTTTAAAGCATTCTTCAATGGAGATATTTGTCATATCCAACAAACCTGAAAGTTGAAGATATAAGTCGGTCAAATAAAAAAATAATATATATATATTTGTGTATTTTTTTTATGTAAAGAATGACCTGTGAAGAAGTGGATTTATTTAGTTGAGTGGCAGTTATTATGAATATACAGTATATGTGAAATACAATGGTGTATAATTTAAAAATATTTTTATAAATAGTTCTCATGACGTTCTTGTTTTTTTTTTATGGCGAATAATATATTTTAGTTTTTATTCTGAGGCATTTTGTGAAACGTTTTGTAGAAACTCTAAAGTTACCATTGTACAAATCATCAAACAAACCTTTTTTTATCATTTACATTTGATTAATAGTGTATGGTGACAGAGCATACAAAAACAAATGTTACGCAGGTAAAAACAAATAAATAACAAAACAATCCACACATCAGAATAAGGGTACATTATAAATAAAATACCCATCATTCCAATTTACACAAACTATTGGGATCAAACCTTCAGAGGTCAGTATGTGGACATCTTGTGACAGTAGGTGTTGTTTTGTGCGGCTAAATGTGCTGTAACCGTTGAAGGGGAACATTTCCTCTTGTTCCTTTTCAGAGAATGCTGTGGTGAGTGCACAAAATGCGCAGTTATGTTCTTATCTGGTCACATGATAAGTTAACTTCCTGCAGCAGGCCCAGGCACCCTGTCGAGCATCTTCAAGTGAAGAAACACAGTCTCATGTCTTCATCCTGTCAGGAGGCAGGACCCCGCTTGGACCTCCTTTTTCCCAAAGTTCTTGTTTGCTTACTTTTCGTCAAACCCAGTTTCTTTGGGAAGGTCATCTCCGAGGATAATATGAAAAATGATCTTCCACTTCCAGTCATGATCCCTGTCTTCGTCAATGTGTGACCTCGGACCTGATTAGATGGATTAACCCGTTTCCTGGGCGCAGCGTGGAAATTCAATGTTGCCCTCTGAAATGTATGATCTGCGGCTCCCTTTTTGTATCCACGCTTAGTACATGGAAGTCGTGACCCCTGATCAAGCGATGGATGGGGGGGGGGGGGCATGGCAGGGCTGCTGGTGGGGGGGGGTTAGCAAAGATTGCCTGCAGATGTTGTTTCGGGGGGCCCTGTGCTTATTTAACGAGAGGATGTGGAACATAAATCTCCCAAGCCCTCTGCTGCACTGGATCGTATTTGAGGTCACACATGAGGCCGTTTTGAACTTCCTCTTCAGCAAGCAGCACCCGAGGCACAGAGTTATGGTGTTATATTGTGAGAGTACACGCCTGTCATGAGCTTTTATCAACAAAGACTGCATAATAAAACTTTCTCTCCAGAGATGGTCCTCTCATATGTGAGATTATGTCTTTCCCTGGCATGTTGTTACGTAAAAGCTCTGAGGAAAGGGAAAAGCCTCCAGTGTGTGAAAGGATGGAACTGAGAGTAAAAGCGGCTCTGAGAATGGAGGCTTGCCTGTGCCTGATAAAAGGGATTAAAGGTCAATAGCATGGTACTGAAGCCCAGGCGTCTCTCAATTACCATCATCAAATCCGATTTATCACTTTAAAGAGCACATATTATTTCATTTCCATTTTCATATTAGTATTTTATGTCTCTACTGGGACATGTCGCCATGCTTTAATGTTTAAAAAGCTCTTTATTTTCTCATACTGCCTGTGCTGCAGCTCCTCTTTTCACCCTCTGTCTGAAACCAGAGCCCAGTCTGTTCTGATTGGTTAGCTGGCCGACTCCGTTGTGATTGTGGTCAACCACTTATAGATGTGAAATGTCCCGCCCCATAGAAAGTACAATGCGTTGGAGCGTTAGCCAATAAAAGCGCAAGTGTTACATACTGTAGCGATGTCGCTGGAGGTGTTCCCCTTCTACAAGTGCACCATAGAGAGCATCCTGACCTTCTACAGGTGCACCATCGAGAGTATCCTGACTGCCTGCATCACGGCCTGGTACAGCAGTTGCACCGCCCTCAGCCATAAGGCTCTACAGAGGGTGGTGAAAACTGCACAGCACATCACCAGGACGGAGCTGCCATCCATGGAGGACCTCTACTCCCAGCAGCTCAGGAAGAAAGCCCACAGGATTACCAAAGACCCCCATCACCCCTGCAACAAACTGTTCTGTCTGCTGCTGTCTGCCGCAGCATCAGGGCCAAAACCACCAGACTCAGAGACACAGGCCACAAGATTATTAGACACCTGAGCTTGCACTATTTTTATTGTTTTTATATTTCGTTTTTTAGGTCTAGTAAATTGCACTGCTGAGGAACCTAGGATCTAAGTTTTTCAAACATAATTACACTGTAGTTGTGTAATAAACCTTTAAAAGTTTGAAAGTAGAAAGGAAAGGGAAACCCCCAAAAGCATAATAGGGCCTCTTTAAGTAAAAGCATACCACTGTGTAGAAATACTACGTCACAAAGTACCAGAACTACGTAAGTACTAAGTTATTAACTGTGGAATTTCATGGTGATATATTTTAGTTATATTTTTACTAAAACTGCACGATTGAGAAATAAAATAGATTGCTTTGACTGATTATGATTGATATTTGAAAGACATGAACATGAGTCAAGGAGCAGCTTTTCTTCCACACATTCTTTTTATTTGTAAATAATAAAAATGAACTTTTTTTTAAATATAAAACATACACATCATTTGAGCCACATCTGTTATACAAACAAGTAATGTTGCAGTGAATGCTTTACTTTTTTTCTAATTTTGTTTTTGTTTCAGTGGAACACAGAAGTTGTAAACAATCAGCGATTTTTTTTCCCGTTAATACTGACAAAGAAAAAAGAAAGGAAAAACCAGCTTCACCGGACGATGGGAAGAAAAAAATGAACCGTTCTGAGGGGAAGACGGCCGGGTTGGATCAGACGTTGGGTTTGAAGCACAAAGAGTGTTCAGTTTGAATCCCCTCATTAGAAGCCCCTCTGCAGGTCTCGGACCCCCATGAAAACCCACTGTATGGCTGTGGAGTATTTACACTATATGACTCTCTGTGCATCTGTATTCTTTATATAACTTAACATGTGTTAGCATATCTGAAATCCTTATGTTGAAACATAATTCATATTTCCATAGATCTGATTTGTACATATTTATCATGTCAGCCCCTTGGAGGTATACTATGAGAGGGAGGGGCTGCGAGGTGTGCTCAGTTCATCTTCCAGAGGGCGGAGGAACGACATCAACGTAATCTTAAAGTTTGAGAGACATTCAGCACCGGACTGAGGGGTGTGGACTGCAGTTCTTTGCGTAATGGGAATGGCTTCGGTTTCTTAGTTTGATCTCTTTAATATTCAAGTACGAGCAAACTGTACAACTGCATGCAACATACAAGCGGCCCTACAGTATGTGGAACTAACACGTATCTAGTTCAGCTTCTTTTTTCTGTATCTGTTTTTGTTTTACAAAAATGTGCATGCAACTTGGAACTGGCTCCAAAGTCATGCTGGCCCCGCCCCCTCTATTTCCCAGTGGGAGGAGTCTGCAGGCCGAAAGGAGGATGAGCGTTGGTGTTGGCGTCCCGACGGACCGTTCTGATTGGTTACTTTCACATTCACAGAGACGGACAAAGGGAAACTGTGATCTTCTCCTGTCAGTCGCTCTGTTTCCGAACAACTGGACAAAAGAAGCGGATGGAACCAGTGACGTTTCTTTTTTTCTTTTTTTAACTACGTGTTTTTTTCAAAAAGTTAAACTTTTTGTTGTAAAAAAATCAAGCTCTTGTGCTTGTGTTTAAATCTCAAAATAATGTAAACTAAAGGTTGGATAAAACCGTGCTGGGGCGAGGGTAGACCTCCCCAAAGAATGTGAAAAAATTAGACGGTCCTATTTTGCTCTCGCTTTTTTAACATTTTTTTTACAGTGATGTTGAACCCTTGTGATATTTCAAAGTGACACATTTTTATTTATTGGTCAACCTCCTAGGAGGCCTAATATACATCTATACAAACACGACTGGCCTGGACGTGAGCCAGCGGTGGAACAAGGAAAACAACGCTAATCTCACGGTCAAGTGTAAAAGTCTAAGCGGTGTCACCATCACCAGCCCCCCCAGCATAACACTTGCAGACATTTAATAGCTATTTTTTATGTCTTGTGTTTAGTTTTTTCTCTCCATGCACACACCAGACTGACAACATTATCATGAGCATTTTACGTACCGAAAAAACATTTTGTGCCCGGTCGTAACAAAGGGGACGAAATGAACGACAAAGCAAACACACGGAAACAGACGGCTCCCGAGCATCCGCGGTAAACAGAGTTAAAAAGAGGACTGGGGGTGGGACAAATGATGCGGCTCCGAGGTCTAGGCACCAGAAGAAGGCCCTGTGCTTCCAGACTGATACCCAAGTGGGAGCACCCTACCTGGGGGGGGGCAGGAGTGCCGGCAGTCTGTTTGGGGTTCTGGAGGAGGCCCCTGCAGAGGACTGCGCCCCCTGCAGGTGTGGAGGGTGATTACCTCTGTCTCGAGTCCATACATTCCGATGCTTACGTACATTTCTTTGCTATTGTTGATTCAGTTAAAAATCACCCTGCTTCTTTTGATTCTCCGCACGTTCTCGGGGTGCCGGCGCACAGCCCTGCTTCTCCAGCGAACAGAGAAGACACCATGAGAGTTTCTGAATGGATATGAAATTGAAATGCTCCCTACAACAGACGAAATGAACCGCGACAGGAGTGATTGTCAGATCTCAACAAAGCTTTCTCGTTGTGACTGTTTCTGATTGTTGTTGTTCTACATTTCCGCCATCTTTTTTTGTTTTGTTTCTCTCTACAGTACGGGTGGTGAGTTTGTTACTCGTGGTGCGGCGTAGAGCTGTTGGTCCACTAGGATCGCACCCCCGGAGGTCCGGAGGAGCTGTCGAGCGACGACTGCGAGGCCCGCCGCGTCAGAGAGGCGAGAGTCGGATCCACCAGGGACGAGGGCGGGAACAACTTGTACCAGCCAATCACTGTGCTTGATAAGTCCAGTTCCTCCAATAGGATTTGTGCAACTCCCATGAAGCTTTTATGATCCATGCGGCCGTAGTCCCCCCATACAATCACCTGAAGGAGGGGCAGGTGTGTCAGTTTACACAGCAGAGGTGGAAGAAATACTTAAATATTTTATTAAAATAAAAGTATTAATGCCACAGTGTAGGTATACTATGATACAAGTAAAACTGACGAGTACAAGTACAAAAGTAATAGCATGAAAATATTATGTGGAATGGATATCTTATTCCAATTAATTATTCGTTTAGGGGAAAAGGTGAAGGTACTGTAACTTAAATTACTTCCTATACTGCTAGGTATCTTAATCCATGATAGTACTTTACAGTTATTAGTTGATTTCATTTTTTTGTATTAATAATATGAACCTTTAAATTAACTACTCATCTTGAGGGAAAAGTATGATAGTTGCTTCAGAGTTGCAGTGGAATAGAAGTAAGAATGTAAGTAGCATGAAATGGAAATACTCAAGAAAAAAAGTACCTCAAAAATAAGATTAAATACAGTAATAGAGGAGTAGATGTAATTAGTTGCTTTATATTACTGCCAATTCCTCCGGATATTTTTATCTGTATGAAGAAACATTTAAGGAGACACACTAGGTTTTCTTTCACTGGGCGATTTTGAGAGTTTAGACTATTTTGCTTCCATAGAAAACATCGAAATCACACATTACGGTGTTTGTTTGACAAACTCTTGTCTATGTGTCTATAGATTGCTCCTACATTCACAAATGGATAACATTATAAAATGCCTTGTTACATGTTTAAAATACAATTTCAGACAAATGAAAAAAATTAAGTTATCCACTGGGAAATGTTCATAATGACAACTTTTAGGTTCATTTATTTGCACAATTTGAAAGAAATAACTTTTTGTGATTATTTGACTTATTTTGCTATTGTGATATTATTAAGGATATTAGAGGGATGGATCATTGTTTTTGTCACTATTCCTGTTATGATTAAAACATATTTTTTATGATTACGGGGTGTTTTTTCTTAAGGATATGTAGCAAAAAAATATGTTTTGTCCGCCAGGGTTTTCTTTGCAGCTCTTCAATACTCCATATAATACTTCATTCATTATAAATTACCCCGGATGACTAAAGGAATTCTGTTTCAAAACGATATTTTAACACATATTTTTCCTTGTAGGCAAATTGTTCTTCTGCTATTTGCACTTCTCCATATTGTAATAAATAAAATGTAGTTATTGTGTGTGATAATCAAGGAAGAGTTATTTTACAATACACATCTTTAAAGGCTGTTGTTGAAGCCATTTTGCCTTTCTACCTGATAATGAAATATTATGAAGGTGTGCATATGATGTTCTATTATTCATATCTATTATTGTATTTGATTGATGCCGCATTCCAATGTAATGACGTCACATACGCGTGGCTTTGGCCATTTAATGGGACAAGTGGCAGGTGCGGGAATGAGTGGAAGGCAAACCATTTATTAACCGCATGATAGACTGCATGATAGGCCGCAGGGGAAATTACCCAAGCTACGCAGTATTATTTAGAATCTTCTGTTTAAAAGTGTTTCGTTTTGTTAAGCATTTTGGTCAGTTTTTTCTTTAAATAAAAGCGATAACGGATCTTCAGCGTGGATGCACGTTAATTCTTCTAACCACCAATAACAGCTGTTTTCCGTTTTTTTCAGACATCTCCACCTCAGTAGAATTTTCATACAACACAATTATTATGTACCTTCTTAAGCTTTTGTTCATACGTCATCCATAGCCGGATTTACAGAACATTTTATTCCTAAAAATCTTAACCTCATGATAAAGAGGAATGTGTGTCGGGCTCACCTGTAGGACTTTACCCTGTGGGCTCTCTTCAAATAGCAGTGCTTGCTGGTACAGTGGGTCAAGTGTTTTCCGTGCAATCTTGGTTTTCTTTTTGGCTACGTACGCTCCATTGTTCAGCAGATAGACCTTGACGTATGGAGCTGAAGGCAGAGGCAAAGCGATAAAAAAGCCATTAGTGAAAAACACTCTCCAATATAATCTAGAACACATCAGCTGCTTATATCCTCATGAGAAGGAGAAGCACACAGTGACATTCGGCTGGGTGTAATGTGCTGGATTTCCCTGAGTGTATATCATGTAATAATAATGAAGAGTGTGTGAGGGATGAGTAGCTCTATGATTGGTCAGCTTCTCACCAGGGAGGGATTTTGATCCTGGCTTTTGTACGAGTCCTCGGGCTCTGATAACCTCCACCTCCAGCTGACCCTTCTTATCCATCATGCCAATCTGGATGTCACCTGGAAAACACAGAGGAGAAGATGTTTTAATAAAACAGGAACAGATCGATGAGAGGGAGAACTGCAGAGATGAATGTGCTGGAGGCAGTGACTGTAAACTCAGCCATAAAAATATACGAGCGGTTATTATCACTGATGAGAGCAATATAATGCATACTTAATATTTCATTATTTTTTATTACAAAATGAAATGATTACTGTATTATAAAAATGTACTATATTTTCACTTATCATTTAACATTGAATCATATTTGAAGCTGTTATAGCAGCTTGCATTAAAGTACCGGTACACACACAAAAGATATAATAAGATGTAATGTTGTTATTATGTTTGTTTTTTTAATTAGCATTACCTTATATTTCAAGCATGTTTTTATGGATTTCATTCACTTGTTATGTTTTCAGATATTATTATTTATTTGCGACATAATTTAAAAAAAGACTGTGCTGAATGTGGTGCATTCACAAAAATGTTTTATTAACGTGCCCTGTCACTGTTAAATAAACTAATAAAATAAATACTTTAAAACATTTTTCTTCTCCTGAGCGACATACATCTTCTGATGCACTGGCCCACAGTAGAGAGGTCTGATTGATTCCTATAATTCTGTGCTCAGTTCTTGACTTTGTGCGAGTGTTACCAAATGCTTTAGCCATATTGTACTACAATACTCTGTAATGTACATATTGCATCATCATAGGATCCCACGCACATGTTGTTATCCATCAAGCTCAGACTGGGCACCAATCACAACCCAGCTTCTCAGTCCTATCAAGTAAAATAAATTAAAAGTAAAACTCTTAAATAAAATACATGAAGTTTAATAATTGTGTCTATTTTTATTTATACATTTGAGTCAAGTTTTCTCCCTTGGTATCAATAAACTTGTCATATATTAAATTCATCGGCCTACAGGTGTGTGGAAAAAGTCTAAATCCCAAACAAATAATTAATTAGGAAAATGAATGATTGATAATAATACTTAATTATAAACTAAAATGCAAATACTTTACAAAACAATTAAGGAAAAAGAAAAATGCTTTTGTTAATCATCAGTTACCTATTGCAGGTGTAGCCAGTGTTTGCCTCCCCACTAACTGGGCCGGTCCCAGGCCGTCCAGGAAGTCACTGAACTGACTGCTCGCTCCCAGATTGACTCCAGAGAAGATCAAACTAACACAGAGACACAGAAACATGATTAAAACATCTACACATGACCAGCCAGCATACTGTACTCTGTCAGCTCACTCTGCGGCCTGCAGGTGAACCCACTCGCTGCCAGTCATTATTTACAGCATGAAAAACATCTTGAAAAATTGCCCAAGCGAGAGAATCCAGTGCAGAAAACAGCCGTGTTTAATTTGATTCAGTCAAAGTTTGTGTTTTATCATCGCCTCACTGTGTCAGTTTAACAAATGTGCTCATTACATCTCACTGTATTTACTGTCGGCCGCCCGACACATACATGGAGACATGCTGCCATACAGACACCTCCATGTTTTCTATTAAAGGGGTGTAAGTGGGCGGGTCAGAAGCTACAGTGGCTTAACAGTGAAGCATTCGCTGTTTGAAAGCAACAAATGAGAATATATATCAACAATTTAGCCTAAAAACACACTGGATAGATAAAAAAAGAATGAAATAAACTAAAAAACACAAAAGAGAAAGATGTGGAGAGAGTGACTGTAATCAAAATTGGGCTTGTAGTGCGTTTAATCTTCAAAGTAACATATTGCGGCTCTTCTGACGAGGCAGGCTTTGTTAAAAAATTACCAGTCAAATTCAATAATTAGAAGTATGGGAGAGTGACGTTAAGTTACAGGTTACAGAAGAAACCCAGGAGCACAAATACTGTAAATAATGTAATGTAGAAATACACATTGAGAGTTTTTTTGGAAAAATATAGTATGAGGCGCTAACATTTCTTCATCTCTTTAAACTGCAGAGTCATATATTGCACCTCAAACAACAAATAAATCCAGAGTTACGGTTTCTTTACTTCCTCTCCAGAAAAAGGGAGAGTAAAAGAAAGGATGTAATTCAGAAATCAGAGTTTCAGTGTCAGCCTGCTGCCTGCCACTCGTCCACCGGCAGACCCACCGGACACCCATCCCCTATTTATTCTCCGTAACGACAAAACTGTCTCTGCCGTGTGATGCTCTATATGACACCATCTTCATATTTATGGAGATATTATAGAGTTTTTGAAGAACAGAAATATTGTTTTCTGGCATCACTTCATCATTTTAAGGGGTAAATCTGCATATTGGTTTGAGGGCACACACCGACAGTAAGAGGGAGCAGAGACCCTGATTCCTGGTTTAGACAAAACCCTGATATTTATCATGAGCAGGTTAAACCATTTAAGTTTATTTTATGAAAACATATTTAATTGTTATGAGGTAATGTTGATTTACATTTTTGATAAACAATTTTCATTTGATAGCAGACTGGACCGTGAACATTATGGTCTAATTAAGTCCTTTGATCAATCCATGTGATTGATACAGTCATGTGATGCAGAGTTTACTGCAGCCTGAACATTCTGCTGCTGACCACATTAGTTTAGTATGCGGTAGACTATATGCATTGAGTATGTATTCTGCACTACATGAGTATGTGAGCCCAGACTGAGTAGGTGGCTGATGATGGTGATGAAAGCAGGAAGTGTGTGGTTTACTGACTTCCCCTCCGAGTTGCAGCTGTTCATGCTGCCGTTGTTGGACTCTCTGCTGGGCTGGCGGCTCATATTCCGGGTCAGCTCCACTGCCATGCCAGTCTCTGTGCTCCTTTGGATGGGTGCACCCTTCTCCTTCTTACTCTTCCCCTCTGAGGCAAAGAGGAGAGACAGGAAACATCAGGATGTTGGAGTCAAAGTACACGGTATATTTAAATAGATACTTTTGTGCAGTCCTACTGAAAAACAGCTTTGATTAACTGAGCTAAGTCAGGAACTCCCCCAAAATATTCTAGTTTTTACACTGAAGTAGTGGTGATGCTGAAAAGCAGCTATTTTCCCTCATAGGTCAGTTATTAATCTGCAATATTATGATTATAATGATTTTCTTTGGGGAACAGTTTGACCTTTCATTCTGCTTGTTTATAATTGGACCAATTTTTCTCATTCCTTTTTATTTTCCATTAGTTTAAATGTATTTAAACTTGAAATATATTTTCTCTCCATATGTTGTTTACCTGTTCACTTTTTTTGCTGCTTTTTTTGTTGTCTTTACCTAACTTTAAAATTGTACATTTTAGTCAGAGGTTGAAGAAGGGGCTTTTACACTAATTACACTTTTGTTCTTTTTTATGTAAAAGTTAATAGCGATCTATCAATAAACTATTACCTTTACCCCATGTTGTTGTTACCAGCTAATCTAAGTAGATACAGCCCACAGATTCAGTTAAGAACTATGTGATTTTGTCTTGCTGAAGCACGCCACAGTTGCATCCATTTCCTGCTGATTCTGGTTATCAGGAGTAAACAGGAAATTATTGGGCAGGCAAAAATATCCCAGACTTGGACTGGTGTACTTCCATCTTCAGACCCCTTATTGCCGTGCAGCGTGCAAAGAGACAAAGTTAGAGGCATTTCTGAGATTCCCAACATCCCTTGTATACGCATGATGTCAATGATGACTCCTGATTTTCTTGTACATTCCTTAAGTTTAACTTCTTTTCTCATCCATCTTGAACAGGAAAGCTTTAACAAATGAATGTTTATCTCCCCTTCCTCTGTCCTGTCCCCAGCAGGCAGAGACTTAATGTTCTCTAATAGCTTTTTATGTCCACTACAAAGAGGAGGAGTACTGCGTTTGGCCTGGATTCTTGAGTCCTACACCCCCCTGTGGTAAAAATGCATGCTGTGCTGTGTGACTGTCAGCTCAAATGCTCAAACACATTTTAATTATGTTTTTGTCTTTCCAACAGCACTCTATGTCAGCAGAGGTACAGTCGCTCCTCAGGACAACTGTTTTGGATTGGGACATGTATTGCAGATTTAAAAAACAAAAAGATATTCTATTATAAAATGACCGTGTTGGTCTTTTGAGTGTCTGATGCCCCTTTTTCCGTTTGCACATTACAACACTGACACATGCACGCACGCACGCACACACACACGCACGCACGCACGCACACACACACACACACACACATTTTTCACTCATGCTCATCACACACCACTGTCTCTACACATCCCCTCTGTAAGCTGCAATATGCATCCACTATGTAACTAGTTGCAGTTCATATGGCCGACACGCTAACTAGTGTGCAAGATGCAAATGATGCAGATGAGACAGACTCTGACAGGATGTTAACACTGTAATGAGTCACGCTTGTAATGCGCTTGATGTTGCCAGACGTATGACTGTACTTTAAAACACAGTGTATTTAAGATCCGATTCTAGAAAAAATATTTTAAAATGTTAGCTGGATTGCGGTCTAGCTTAGGGCCAATAGGAGACATCAGTGCAGTGTTTTCCCTCCTCCGCGATAGCATTCTGTGTAGCTACTGCGCATTTGGGATCCACTAGTACTATTAAAAAAATATCTGGAACAAACAACCAGAACCCTGCAGGTCCGCTGCAACTCTTACTACTTTAAATCCAGGCTGAAGACTTTTCTGTTTGCCGCTGCTTTTAACTGAACTCTTCATATCCTACTCTGCACTGTAACTTCCTGTGTTTTATGTTTATTGTATTCTCTTTGCTTTTCAAAGACTGTTTTTAAATGCCTGTTTTAATGCTCTTACTGTTTTTTCATTTTTGTAAAGCACTTTGAATTGCCTTGAAATGAGCTATATAAATAAACTTGCCTAGTAAACATTTTAAGCCTCGCTAGTTGACTAGTTTAATTGAAATGTCTCTCGCTAGTGTAACTAGTTGACACTACAGGACACAAGTTAACTAGTAAACAATTTGAGCCTCAATAATTAACCAGTAAGGTCAAAAGAGGTGTCAACTAGATAACCATTGAACCGTTTGCCTTTGCTAGTTAACGTAGAGTGATTTTGGATATTTCAAATCAACTAATGCAAAAAAATGAATGCCACTATTAACTAGTTTGCTCATTTTCTACTTCTTAGAAAAATAATAACATGTCAGAGCTTTTGTAGCACACTAGTTAACTTAAGACTTTTAGTGTCACTAGTACAGTCACAAAAAGCTTATAAGTTGGGACTCTGGTGTCACTAGTAAGGCTTACGTAGGAACTAGTCGGACAAAAGTTACACTAGTTGCTGAAAAAGAGTGACTAGTAGAAACGTCTTGCCATACACACATTACTGACAGGATATGTGATGACCATTTAAAAGGTTGCCATGGCAACTCACCAGGGCCGCTGATCTGAGAAGTGCTGCGGCTGCGGCGGTTGCCGACGATGGCCACCACCCGCGCGCTGAGGCTGTTGCGTCTCTTCTTGCTGCCACCACCCACCGTGCCCAGCGCTGTGTCTGATTGGCTGCCATCGGTGCGCTCCTGGGTGTAGATCTCTCCGCTCACACTGGAGCTCTTCAGCATCTTGCGGCCCACCGAACGCAGCTGTCGACTGGAAAGAAAAACACTGAGTGACACGGTGACCTGGCGTCCTGCAGAACGGATGTCTCTGTACTCTACTGTACCTTTAGCAGTGAGGACCAGATGTGGTACATAATGATACATGTACTATATTAAAGTGACTGAGGAGGAGGAATGGTATTTATTCACACATGTGGAACAATAACAGATAGTTTACAGCTGGGATCCCAGAGGAGGGAAATGATGATAACAGACACGTAGCATATCCCAACACATAACAAACATTTGTAGCATAATTGTGATGTCACTTTACTCTCCAGAAATAGATATTTAGATCTTAAGAGAACATCCTGGTAAAGGTTAAATGTTCTAAAAGGCCAAAGCTGATAATCATATCATCTATAGAGTGGTGCAGGAATGAGTCGCAAACCTGGAAATGTCAGCATTTTAGCATTCCCGAGTTCCCTCGTCTCAAAGTCAATGTTTTTCGGGGTTTTTTTGGTTAGATGTCTGAAATAAGCTCTTTGTTTACCTCAAGCTTACTAGATTCTCATACATTTTTCTATGACACAAAATACGTCAGTAAATATCCCACTGGTAAACGTTCTGAAGCTATGTGTCTTAAAAACAGTAGTTGCAAACAAATGGCTAAATGACACTACTTAACTTGATTAGCCAGATTTGCTGCCGATATGACGTCATAACCGAAATGTGGGCTGGCTTTTCATTGAACTCCTGGGAACGTCCCGCCCACGTGACACGTCCCAACCTATCGTCCGCAATATACAGTTGCGAGCTGAATCCCCTCCGCAGCACCTCTGTGTGTGTGTGTGTGTGTGTGTGTGTGTGTGTGTGTGTGTGTGTGTGTGTGTGTGTGTGTGTGTGTGTGTGTGTGTGTGTGTGTGTGTGTGTGTGTGTGTGTGTGTTCAGCAGGATGTCTGCAGGAGGGACTGAGAGTTGTTGTTTATATAATACATATAATGTCTCTGTTCTAGTGGTAAACTCTGAGAAGAGTTTCAGAAATAATGCTGGATGTGGTTTGGAACATAATATGGGGTTTAAGCTGAGTTATATTACGAATTCACTACGAATATTTTCTCAAAGTCCGGAGCACTTCCCGGGGGCATGTCACTGGCCCTCTCTATAACAGTTCATTCTTCTCAAACGAGCCGCTACACAATGACAGAAGCTGCTCAGTGCTCCATGCTGCCTCCTAGGGGTTCGAAGGAGGTGATGCATGTCCGTCCCCTCAGAGGGGCTCAAAGTGCTGCAGGAGAGCCCTGCTATGCTGCCCCCATCACCCAAAGCCCCTACACCTATCGGGGCTGTAAAAGCCACAGTCCAGTGAACTAGGGGATCCAGTGAATGACTGGAGAGGGGGAGGGTGGTTTGAGGCCTCTCCTCCGCCCCCTGCAGGGGGGTAAGAGAAGGACGTGCAGCAGAGGGAGGGGGAGTATCCAGGTCTGGAGGATGGAGGGGGTCCCGGCAGGCACAACACAGGATGCATGCAAGGAGGGATCTGAGACATGCAGAGGGGATGCACAAACACACAGATACAGGCACAGTAAACAAGGGACAGATATAACAAATAATATTGTGCAAAATGAAAGTCGATATGCATTTATGTACGGTTTGGAGAAGTGTGTAACATCAAGTCATCATTTTGTATCTGTCTGTATGTACTGTTTTTTTCTTTGAAAGCTGGAATTAACTAAACAAATGCTGATGAAAAAAAAAGTATGGATATTAGCAGAAAAACTTTTCTTTGTGTGACTTATTATTCTGAAAGTTCAACTCTCTAAAAGATAAAATGTTCAAAGTGATAATACATTTTATGCAAAAATGTTTTATTAAAAAGCTTGATATCTGAAAATAGATTTGACTTGATTTAAGCATTAAGCTAACAGGGGCAGCGTTCAGTGAATGAGGAGAAATTGATTAAGAGCAATATATCAAAATAAATGCATATCAGGCAAGGGGAGCAGGTTGACGAACATGCAGCAGGTACAAGAAGAGGAAGAAGTGTCAATGGATCCTCGCCCATACCACCCACCCCCTCAATTCTTCTCTATCTCTCTCTTCTATGTATGTGTCATTGAACTGGCCAGAGGCAGATATGAGACTTTTCACTGTATACAGATATTAATATTCCACTGACCTGAGGCCAGGTGTCCTCCTACATCCCTGGATTTTTAATTTCTCTCCCTGTCCAAAAACTTACCCATGGTCTGATTCATGGATAAGCCACATTACAGACTTTCTCAAACGGACTCACCTGTTTTTATAAATGATATATCATTTCAGCTTTTTGAAATCAAACTTGGATGAATATTGTAGTTTTACGTTCTGTCCTTTTTTTTATCGTATATTAATTCCTTCAGATATTCCTCAATTGATATAAAGTTGGACCACTTACAAAATATTGTATTTTATGCTGCATAAACAAAATAATTCAGCTGCAAATAATTAATAAATATATATTTTAAATCTAAATTATATTTAAATTGAATTGGTATCGTATAGTCTAATTAAAAAATCTTATGAAGGAATTTCTTTAATTGACAAATGTTTGAATTAATGAAGAAAATCTTTTATCTGAAAATAAACAAAGAACCCATTGTCTCTCTCTCTTTTGCTAACTTTATATACAAATATAAAGGTACATTTTAACCACATTTTTGAAAATGTAAATGTGTAATAATCCATAGCTGTAATGATTTTATTAGAATTTGTTTCACTGAGATTAGCAGAAGGAAGCAGGGATTATATTTTTTAATGAAGGTTACATTAAATCTGTGTGAAGGCAGGAGGAGATTTTTATTTGTCAAATACGTGTATGTACATCATTATGTATTTGCCAAAACTGTTTTCATTCCACTTGGTATTATTTAGCTTCATGTTGTAAGTTTTCCAGAACGTTCTGCATTTCCATCTCAATGTTTTTAATTGAAAGGTACATTAAAAGACTTGGATATAAACACACATTCTGTGTCTCACTCTCACCCCCCACTCTGGAAAGTGTGTCAGAGGCCATGGGGTGGAGCTTTTATAACATTCTGTATAGATTGGTCTGTGGTGAGGCCATAAAGGCCCCTCCCTCCTCTCCCAGACCTCAATACATTAGCGGCTAATAAGCTGCACTTCATCACCAGGCTCACTGAGGGGGGGAGAGGGTCGTTTGTCCCTGTCACTGCTACTGGTCAGCTGGGAGTATGTGTGTGTGTGTGTGTGTGTGTGTGTGTGTGTGTGTGTGTGTGTGTGTGTGTGTGTGTGTGTGTGTGTGTGTGTGTGTGTGTGTGTGTGTGTGTTCAGCAGTTTGTCTGCAGGAGGGACTTAGAGTTGTTGTATAGATAATACATATAATGTCTCTGTTCTAATGGTAAACTCGTACTACGGTGGTGTATTGCTATCACACTAAAAAAAAAAATAAGGCTCAGTATCAAGTAATTACGTGAAAGTTTCTTGTTATAACAAGATCTTTTTCACGTTTAAACAAGATAAGTATCATGTTATTACATGAAATTATCACGTTATAACGTGAAAATATCATGTTATTTCAAGATATGATATTTTCACGTTTTTACAAGATATGCAACTATCACGTTATTCTGAGATAAGAAATCCACCAAGTCTGACTGGGCTTTCCTCCTGAACAACCCCAAGAACTTCAGTCGCCTCCTTAGCGTTGGCATGCTTATTATAATTCCGTCCATCCTAAGAAATGCCAATATCTCCCAGTGTCTCAGGCCAAGTAGGAAATAAAAGCATATATTATCAGAAACATCCATCTCGGGCAATTCGGTTGCGCGTCGGGCCGTTTTACTTCCTTTATAGGCTATTTCTTTGAAGCGAACGCTGTTTCGTCCATGTCATTATCTTGAAATAACATGATATTTTCACGTTATAACGTGAAAATATAATTATCACGTTATAACGTGAAATTATCACGTTATAACGTGAAAATATAATTTCACGTTATAACGTGATAATTTCACGTTATAACGTGATAATTATATTTTCACGTTATAACGTGAAAATATAATTATCATGAAATAACGTGATAATTTCACGTTATAACGTGAAAAAGATCTTGTTATAACAAGAAACTTTCACGTAATTACTTGATACTGAGCCTTATTTTTTTTTTTAGTGTGATAGCAATACACCACCGTAGTAAACTCTGAGAAGTGTTTCTGAAATAATGCTGGATGTGGTTTGGAACATCATATGGGGTTTAATCACGGCAGCGTTTAGCTGAGTTTCTCCTTTAGAAACTTCTCTCTCCAGACAGAGAGATCATGACGCTCCAAAGGGGCGTAGCCAGCTTCAGCTCAGCTCAGATTTAACTGTTTGGTATTTTGAGCAAAACACTTCACAGACAACTTTTGTATAGATATGGCCCTACAATATATTGTTAAGATATAGCTTAATAGGGGACCTTTAAGCCCCGCCCCCGATCTCCCGCTTCGGCTCAGTAGAATAAACGGATGTGCTTATAATGTATTATGTGAATTTATTTTATATTGAAATGTTAATATAAATACTATTACTTAAATAAAATGATATCTTGTATTGGACATTGTACTCTATATTTTAATTCTTATCTCCACAAATATTTAATTTGATCTTTTTATAGCACGTTCTGACTTTATATGTTTATTCAAGTATTTGTATTCTATATTTTGTTATTAATCTTTTATTACATTTCATTCTCAAATTGAGCAATCTAGAAAACCCTACTGGATAAATGTGATCTGATTCTGATTCAGAATAATTATTTTATAATCATTTATTCTTATCTACTTTATTACTTTTATTCTGAAGATTATTATCATACTTACATTTGTTGTCAGCAATTTTAAAAGCGATGTGTTTTTATTCATTTTAAGTTAATTTATTTCACTTACAATATATTGTATTTTAATGCTGCATAAACGAAACAATGCAGCTGCATATAAAATCACACATATTTAAACATATATTTGAGAAACCTTTTTAATAAAAATAGTTTACATTTTCTTTACTCTTTTTCTTTTTGTCTTATTAAAAATCTTAAAGAAAAATGTTGTTTAAAAAAAAAATTAACCCAGGTGAGTTATTTTAACAGAACTCACCTGGGTTAATTATATTAAATTATTATTATATTAGAATTATTATTAAAACTAAAATACAGAACTAAGTTTTGCATTATAAGGGGCGTGGCAGCTTTGATTCAACAGCTGTGTGCTGCTAGCCTCAACTCAGTCTACAATAGTTTCTCTGTGGAGTCACTGCCAAGACGGCCGTAGCCACCCTCTTTTTGAGCAACCTATGAGGTCTCATCCATCTTTTCTATAGGCTGTGAAGCAGACTACAAGTTTCAGCTGACCTCTGACCTCTCTCTGGAGACTGCAAGCAAAAAGATAATAACTTCCCTCCAGAGATCAATGAGGATGTGTCTGTAATTGAAACCCGGGGAGTTACAGTGAGAAGATGGATCGTCTGCCATCACCAGTGAATACCCCGTTTGGGAAGTGTTCATCTTTACCTGGACTCTCTCGTGTCTCCTGCTACAGTGTGTCTCCTGCGGTTCAACTCCGCAGAGAAGCGTCTCTTCCCTGCCGCCCTCCTCCTCTCTTCCTCTCCATCCACCCCCCACGATATCCTCCTGTCCCTCTTCTCCTCCTCTAATGACTTGGATCTGAGTGCAGTTAGTTTGGATTTCCAGCGTTCAGTGTATACGTGTGTCAGTGTGTGTGTGTGTGTGGAGAGAGGACATAAGAGCATGCAATAGGAAGCAGAAACATGCAGCATGCAAAAATAAAACAGAAGAAGACATGCAGCGATTAGCATGCAATAGCATTTATACTCAGTATAGCTCAAACATGTTGGCTTATTTAAAAAAGGACTTTGATAAAAATAGGAAGAACAACACCCTTTATTTAAACTGAATACATGACAAATGAGGACTGACCTGAGTCGCCCCCCGGGTCGTTCTGATTGGATAGACATGTAGCTGGTGCTACTGAGGCGGGAGGCACTGCTGGCACGGGAGAGGGCCGACGCATCGCTCATATCGCTGTCTGACGACCTGGCCGACATGTTGTCGCTGCTACGCCTCTGCTCTGCGTACATCTACGGTCAGGAGAAATGGTGGTTATACTCAAATTGAGGAATAGAAAAATAGAATCATCATCTATCAAGTGTAGGAGGAGGTGAGGATCTGAGAAAGAGCGGAAGATGCTGACCTCCCGTTTGGTCTTGAGGTCCGTCTCGGGGTCGTGGGAGGCTGAAGGCCGGTAGGAATGTACTTTCATCTGCAGCTGTCGGGCTCGCTCCTCTACTGCAAGGGCTGAGACGAGACAAGACGAGGATTAGATATAAATGATTGGACAACGAAAAAGAAAGGTAGAAATCAGAAACAGCAGGGGGTTCTCAATAAGACACACTGCTGAGGATATTGAGGATGCAGGGTCTGGTTCCTGACACTAGGTGGAGCATGATGTGCATTCAAGTGACTTCTTGATGGATGTTACTGTAGAACCAATATAACAGGTTTGGGAAAGGAAAAGAGTAACATTGGCAAATCGTTAAAAACTCAGACAGCACTGGGATCCAAATCACAAATACACCTCTACATATAATCCCATCCATCTACTTAAAAATGTCCCAGAGGGCTTGGAACTGCTTCTGCATAGAAAACCACACATTTACTGAGTTGGAGTTTTCATGTCTGTATAAAACACAATAGAAAATGTAAAATAAAGAACAATGCTACTAGTTATTGTGGTGCAATGATTAACAAAACATATGAACAAACAAATAATTATGAATAAATAAAGACAATGAAAAATAAGAATAACAATGCTCCTTATAATTTAAATGAATAAATAAAAAGACTAAGTGGAGAAGTTTGTGAGGAGGAGGATAATAATGTAATTTAATATAGCTGAGCTGCCCTTCACTGAGAATCAAATCTGACTCGAGATGAGACCTAACGGCTCACTACGCGAATCTGATTGGTTGTGCTTTTCAAGGCTCAAACAGGCCTGTCAGGCACTACTCAGGGACAAATAAATGTTGAAGGATTATAAATGTCTTTGCATGATGTTAGAGCCATAATGAACTGAAAGCTATTATTTAGATTAAAGCTTAACTAATTCATGTTTGATTTATATTATCAGTACATTGATAATATTTTGTTAAATATATGTTTAATTAAACGTCTATATTTACATTTTAAGGGTTAAAAAATTCAGTTTACTCTGTACTCGCAAATACAAATAGAGCATTTATTCAGGTGAGGAGAAGGAGGACACCCTGGTGTATGAGACCTGATGAGATGGGGAGCAAATTAAGTGCAATTTGAGCTACCAAATTGAGAAAGAATACCGCCGAAACATAAATTCAGTTTTGTTATTTTGAGATTAATTTCAAGAGATGGGATCTTTTGTTAATAAATTACATTTTTTTAAACTGAAGACCTGCGGCTGATATTATTTGGGATTGCGTGTCCTCAACCCCGCTCTTTAGTGGCCTTTTGGAAAGCTTGGATGCCACTTCACATGATGCACCTATTTCTGAGGACTGTGTTTGTGTCACATTAAAAAATAAGTTATTTTAAGTGAACATGTTATATGCTAACATGAGCTAGCCCACAGGACTATATGCATCATAGCTTTTCTGAAATCAAACATTGATCCATTCAACATACCTTGCTCTATGCTGCTGCTTTTGGCAGGGAGCTGAGGCAGCTGCCGGCCCCTGCGACCTGATGAGGGAGTCCCCGTTGGAGAGGAGGGGCTGCCATGAGGGTGTGCTCTGACAGGCAGGAACATGTGGAGAGAAAGAGAGAGGAGAAGAGGGATACAACATGTTATTATTACTGTGATCAGCACCAGCTGAAGTGGAGCTCTAAACGAAATCACAGTCCATAAACTGATGGGCAGAGGTCAAAGGTCATGGTAGGGAGGAGAGGGTTTGCTCAGAATCATCAGTAAAGGAGGGCAGGAGAAGTAAGAGGAGTGGCACTGAGTGTGCTAGACACAGTATGCACAGCATTGCAACAATTCTATAAACCAGCTGTTACTGTTTCATAATGTGCAGATTTATATAACACAGTTTAGAGGAAGCAAGTTATTATTTTGCAAAAAGCACATTTCTAATAAATGCATAATGCACCCTCTAAATATAATATAAAATACATATATCATTTGCATGTTTTAGATCATTTTTATGTTTGGTAGTTTAGTCGTTTGAAAATGTAATTGTCTTTTGTATCATTTTCTTCATGATGTTGTTAAATGTATTCTCGTGTCATGCTGTATAAACTACAGAATGATGCTGCAAATATTTTACTTACACTTAAAAACAATCTATAATACATTCTATTCTATCTGTTGTTTAAAACATCAATCCTAAAATAGTTATATATTGTCTTCATTCTTCGTAAAGGTGTGGGACTTTGGGATATTGAAGGGAGTATGGTTCAAATCAATACTTAAAAATGATGATTGATCCTACATTTCCCATAGTCCAATATGATTGGTGAAAGATTGGTCCAAACAAAATGGGTCTGGGGAATCGCTACTGAGTTGATTTAGGCTATCAATTACTATATTTGTTTTCTTTTTCAATGAAACATGTTTGGATCTTTGATATTCAAGTCTAAAGTCCTTTCATTTGACACGAGTCTAAGTCACTCAAGCTCACACCTATAGATTTCCTTCCTTGGCTGAGAGAGTAATGTTGTTTTTATAGTTAGATCTTGGAAATAGTTTTTTGCTTCTTGAGGTAGGACATTCCATGTGGTGATTAAAGTATGTCCACACACTCGTGCCATCAACCGAGGGAATGAGCACAGTGGGGGGTACAGGCGTAGCTGGAGCATGCACCTGTCTAGCCGCGGTGAGTTTGGGCAGGACCCAGACAAGACTGTCTGGCCAAAGGGCCTCAGAGGGCCCCCTCTCCCCCTACTGCCCCTCAGGATAGAGGTGGGCTGGATACGACTGCCATCAACAAATAAAAAGAAATGAATATATAAAACTTTTAAAATACAGCAAAATTAAATCATATGAAAATAAAACAACGTGTTCAGCATTGTGGGGCTCTGTGTGTTAACAATGTCTAGAAGTCCAGATCAAAAGAGAGTGCAGTACACCAGGCGTCAAAGAATGTACCATGCATTGATTCCGTACTGCACGGCAACCAGTATTAACAATTCATTTGTTATGAGATGAAGCAGCTGCCTCAAAAATATCTAATTAAAAAGGAGGACATTTGTTCAATCTGGTTGTATGGACAGTCATATGTAGCACCAAAAAGTGAACCACTTCAGTTTTAAATTGACTGAATAAAGTGTAAAGAGTATGGAACCCTGAGGTGCTCCTGACTTAATAACAATATCAGTTGAACATGACTGAGTCCAAGTCCTATAAAGTGATTGGTCCCAATACCCTCGAAATAGGTCAGCAGTTTTGCACTTCCAGTTCCCTTGTTTCAAGGTCAACAATTTAAAATTGTAGGCATGAAATAAGGTCTGTAGTTAACACAAGTTGAAGAGATTTATACGTTTTGTTCTACGACAAAACGTCATCATGCCGAACATGTGAAGCCATGCAACTGTAATAGTTTGTTAATAGCGTTAGCTTTTTACTCCCGAAGATTGCATTTACATTTTAAACATCATAAATTCTGTTAATATGCAGAGATTATCCTGCTGAAAAGAATGAATCATAAACGTGTGATTGCAACAGATTATTTCTTAAAAATTGAAAACAATCCCATTTTATCGGGGGAAACCTTGCGTTGCATACTTACGGAGCGGCCTACAAAAATATGTCAACACTGCACCACTCTATTATTTCAAAATGAAATCTCATAGGACAGAAAGCCAGTTTGTCAGACAGCCCGTTACGAGGAAACAAACGTCCATTGTTTTGATGGCGCGCCCTACTCTGCCTCTGATTGGCTTACAATATTATTCTTACTCTCACCCTAACACATCTCACTCCTCATGCCAAACAACAACCAATCCAACCAACAATTTCAACCAGGAATAGCGAATCAGAGGCAGAGTAGGGTGTGTCATGCCGTAAGCAAAGTAGCAATATGGAGATTTGGGGCGATGGGCTTTGGAAAAAAAAGTTTTGGGTTGACATGCTTGTGGACAGATTGGCTTCGGTCCAATAGTGTATCCCAATAATCGCATAATTATGCTAGCGGTTTCTAATCACTACGCTAAGCTAACAAAAAGCTGGCTGTGGCTTCCTAATTAGAAGTGAAGGCGTGTGAATGGGTTCATTTCCACAATATAAACCACAAAACACGACATTCGAGCACCTAAAAACTACAAAGTGTCAGTAGGGTTAGGGTTAGTAGAGAGAAAACCTTAGAAACATGGAGAGAAAGGATGACCGAATGAATGAATGATCTTACCTGTCCCCTTCCAGACTTTTTCTGCTGCCCCTTTGACAGTTTTGACCTGATGAGTTGTTACATTGCCTGTTTGGCAAACAGCAATCACAGAGACAGAAAGAGAGGAAGAAAGAAAAAATAACACAATATGGAGAATGATAAAACACATAATGGCAAAACTGAATATTGACTGATGTGTTGGGTATAATGTAAAAGGCTTAAGCTGAGGTCTGGTTCTTGTGCTTAGGGAAAGCAATATAGCTGGAAATTGCACATTTCGTGAATTGTTTCCCACCAGCAACAGTGTTACAGTGAAGAAAGCACCTCCAAGCCAGAGAAGTGGGGAACAAGCGCTCAGCAGAAAGGGCAGGTGCGTCAGAATAAAAAAGGGATTACAAAGGTTTGGACCACAGATATTTACAGGGAGAGTGAAAGACATAAGATCTGGGCAATGCAATTAATTCAGCATGTGCTGTAGGCTTTAGGATAAAGCAGGCAAGCAGAGCTGTAGCAAAGTGATTTGGGGAGAGCAGGCCTGGTATACCTGTCTTCCTCAGGGGCCACATGTTCTACTAAGATCCTGGGGCTTGGGGGAATCTTGTGAGGCAAAGAGTTGGAGCACCTAGAGGGGCGGGAGGTAAGGAGGGGGAGCATCCCAAGGTAGGAACACCAGGAGAGATTGTTAGTAAGTAAAGGCACAGTCAAGACTTTGAAACGGTCAATTGTTTTCCAATTTTTTGGCATGTCAGGAAAAAGAATTGGCTTGACTTGTCTCATCGTACATTTTAAATAATGCCAGAAATCTGAGCAAAACAAGCACTTTGTAAATGCACTGGAACTTAAATGTGTTAGAATGAATCTTTCTGGCCCCGGCCGTGGCGTAACTGACTGGGGCACCTGCACCGTACGCCGGCGACCCGGGTTCGGATCCCACCCCGACTCTCTCTCCCACTTTCCTGTCACTCTCCACTGTCCTATCCGATTAAAGGCAAAAAGCCCCCCAAAAAATATCTAAACAATTAATCTTTCTATTGTATGCAATGTTTGGACTTATAGGGAAATACATTTAATTGTTTCATGCTGGGAGTCGCATGAGACAATCAATAGCCAGGAAACCTACTTAATCATAGAAAGTGAGAGGGAAAGAAACCTGGTGCTCTCTGTAGGTAACAAAATCCACCATCATTCCTGAAGAGATGGTTCAGATTGTTAAAGAAAGCGTAGATGTATTACATCAAATAAATGGTGGTCAGCGCATCGGAACTAAAGTTATTATCTAAGCTTTTCAAATTAACCAAACTCTTAAGAACCATTAAGAAAAAACTGCAGTTTTACCTATCAGATCTACATTCAACTTGAATGGTTAGTTTGTGAAATTGTGTGACTTGAGTCTATTTGAACTAACCCTTTAAAATACCAAAGTCATGCGATAACGCATACAAACCCTCCAATCATGGCAGTGCTAGATAAAAAATCTCCCATGTTCTGGAAGGTAAAATTACTGGCCTTGAAAAGATGATAGTTTTGGCAATCTGACAACAAGGTATAGCTGCAAAAATATTCTGAATAAAGCATACTTCACTTCAGTGCCCACCGCCATTTTAACTAGGTTATACATTGACTTTGAATAAGTACGTACAACTCTGTTTCAAATATTCCGAAATATTCTTTTAAGCTTACAAATGTTGTATTTCATTCATCAAATCCATACTATCTCCAAAAACAACCATTTGTTGGTTTTTGTTTCCTTTAGAAGCAGCCAGGCTAGCTGTTTCCCTCTGTTGTCAGTCTTTGTGCTAAGCTAAGTTAGCCGTTAGCTGCAGCTTATTAACAGACATGAGAGAGGTATCATTCTTTTCATGTATCTCTACACAAATGTGTCAGCTTTATAACCTGTCATTATTTAAAAGATATGTTCAGAACATTATTGCATCGTTTTTAAATAGCAGGTAGGTGTTTCTCGTATGACAGGGACACATGACATGAACTGGGGGAAGACATGCAGCATCCTAAATTCAAAATGTCAGATGAGTCATGCAGTCCAAAAAAAAAAACTGACTTTAAAAGCTGTCACTGAACACAAAGTCTAGGATCATAGCTTCTGGATCATTAAAAAAAAAAATGACATCAGAATCTTGTGCAAGTTAAATCCACTCGATTTATTCAAAACGTAGGTTCATCTTCTGATTTATACCTGTCTCTGTCAGGGGAGTGAAAGTTGTTGTCTGGTCTCAGACATGTGGTGCTGGCACTCCTCACTCTGTCCAACGGCGGCTGCAGGTCGCTGCACCACCACAACATGGCAGCAGAGAGGGAAGAGAGAGAAATAGAGATGGAGACAAGATGTACAAGGACGGAGGAGCAGAGGTGTCGGGAGAAGAGACCGTGAATAATGTGAAAAAAAGGGTGATGAGTGGGAGGTAGACAAAAGAAAATGCGGAGAAAATGTGGGTGAAGAGGCAGAAAGGAGATGAAGGGGGAGGGTGGGACACAGAGAGAATAGGGAAGGCCATCAGACAGTGCAGTAACATGTAACGGCTCTGTATCTCCATTTATCATAGCCAGTCATTCCTCGCGGCCAAACACTGTGAGACCACTCAGATGGGAGGTTGGTGAGTTGCCATGGGAACCAGGTCTAAGAAGGGACTGCTAGTGTGGGAGGGGTGAATGAGTGAGGAAGAAAGACAGCATTTACATACAGCTTTACGTCTGTCACGTCATGCTGCACTTTCAACAGATGGTTGGTCATCGCATGACACTACACATGATGTTTCCAGCCTCACACGGATGGCAACACGGTCTTAGGAGTTTTGTTTAATGCTCTGCCACGACATGCTTAAGCCTCTGCTTTGCGTTAAAAAAGGGAGAGAAAGGAAAAGGTTGGGAGGTGCATGAGGTGGGCGTGTTCTTACCTAACTGTGACCTCATCAGTGAACCTGAGCACACGGTGTGTAAGGATGCTACGAGGCATGGTGCTGCCCACTTCCTGTCTGTGGGGCGGCTTGCTCTTTAGGCATGCGGGGAGAGTGGAGCTGTAGGCCACAGAGGTCATGCCCCATGAGAGTTGGGCAAAGACCCGCGTGCAAAAGAAAGGCAAAAGGAAAAAGAAAAATGACACATGCAAGTAACAGAAATTAGCAGAAAAGACCAAAAAAAAGAGCAGAGGGGGAAAAAGCATGAAAGTGTGCAAGCTTCTTGCAAAAGATAAGCAGAGACAGTATGGTGCGACATTAAATATGGTTTCATTTCAAATTGCAGTTTGAAATTAAGGTTGTTGAGAGGTAAAAAGGGTATATTCTCAGAAAACACAAGCCTTAGATTAGAAACGCGCCTGCTTTTATGTGCCAATTTACATATTTTTGATTCATTTATGTTGTTATGTATTCTCTCTCTTGAATTATTAAAATATTTTGATTTTTCAGTAATCTTTTTATTTATTTATTTATTGTAACCTTTATTGTATTTTTTTATTTTTCTTTACATTTTTGTAATGTCTTTGCTGTAAAAACCAAATGCCAATTAAAATATTTGTCAAAAAATAAATAGAAAAGGTGGGGCTTGCTGTAGCGTGATGCTGGTGATCCCCCGGACCAACACACACAGCAAATGACAACAGGAAGTGCATCCCCCTGTCTGCGACCTCACAGTGAGGAATTCATTATGTAAGTGTAGCGATGGTTCTCCTGCCCTCCTGTGGATTGACCCCATACACTTATATGTGGAGATTACATGTAATGCTGATTATATAACACAATTTACAGATAAAGCTGACGAGGCGGCACGTGGCGAGGAAACCTAGCTACAGTAGATCTAATATGTAAAGGAGTGCCATGAAAAGGACTAGAGCAGACAAATGGAGGAAATTGCTCAAACAGGAGGTCTGTCTGTGGCTATAAGACCAGAAATAAGAGTATGCTACGTATCATTAAGCACTAAGATGCCAGGATCAGCATCTGATAGGTGTGTTCAGGGACAATAACAACAATTGTTTATAGCTGCTACAACAGTGGAAGAGGTGCCAAGCCACTGATTGGTCTGAGAGGTCAGTTGCGAGACACAAGGACAGCCTGTAGAAACCTGCCACCAGCCACAGTTTCTTTAATCACTGAAGTCAGATTTTTAAAACTTGTAGCCTTCTAAACTAGCTGTACGCATCCCTGTATTTTAGAGGGGTTCAGGAATGAGTCCTAAAGATAAATGAGTTAGCATTTTACTACTTCTGGTTCCAGAAGTCAACAGCTTTTCTGGCGTATTTGTGGTTTGATGCCTGAAATAAGATCTGTGGTTTGGACTATGGATTGTCACATTTTGTTCCAGAACATAAAGTATGTGAGTACACCTCACTGCTGAATCCCCACAGCTTCTACGTGTCAGAAACAGTGGTTGCAACCAAGTGACTAAATGAGATTACTAATCATCATCACGTCAAACGCGAATTTGATGTTAGCTTCTAACATCCGCATTTATAAAAACATTGGAGGTTATTCTGCTGAACATGTGTTAGTATCATTAACTTTGTCAAAGATGTTATTTCCTGCAATACTCCAGAATCCAATGAAAAGATCCCAATGATTTTTGTCGAGGGAGCCCTAGCGATGCTAACTTGCAGGTCATCACTGCACCACTATAGCCTGACTAGTAACCAACTGCAGCAGAAAAGCAGATGTGATCAGTTTTTAATAACTGAGTTGTGTTGTAGGTTGCATGACATTCCAGACTTGAAAAAAAAGAAAAAGACCATATTCTCAAAATGTCCTTGTTGTAGCATGCATGTTTGATCATCTAAGCTTGTGAACGCAATACTTTTTGGGCACTTGCCCATCGAATGATGCACGGATCTGCTACTTCCAAATGCAAGAAGTGTCTGATATGTTTTGGGAAATGGTGAGGTGTGATGATGCACAATGTGATCGCACCAGTATTGAAAGGATTGCATCATACAGAGGGAAGAGCAACACAGCATTTACCACGCTGGACCAAAGCAAGCACAAGCAGCACAGCAGTCTGGGGGACACACGGCCATTTATTGCAGAGGGAGAACTCTGCTGCAACTAAATGACCCACCAACACAAAGCTGGACGGGCACAGAGAGCGGAACGCAACACTGCCTTTCACGCTGAACGCTTACCTGTAAATGTCTTTATGGATACCGTTTACTAACAGGGGCATTTTGGGGGGTAGTGTGTTGCTGTATCTACATACGCCCCTGGTTGTACGACGGGGAGATCATGCATCGTAAAGCAAGACAAGGAAACAAAAAAAAGTGGAAGAAATACAAAACTCCTGTGAGTACACACATCAAAATGCAAAACAAATGAATAAAGGAAATTAATCAGAACAGCTTTGCCTTTCTTTGAGGTCAGCCACTGAGCAGGTGTGTAATCCCCTCACACAGTGATCAGTGTGGTGTGTGTAGTTGTGGTCAATACTCAGACATGAATTTATGATCCGTTTGGGTTCATGCATTTGCAAAAAAGCAGACATACGCTCTACAGTAGTCCGTTAAACCAACACATGAATCAACATTAAGAGTGTTAAGATGGGGGTGTTAAAGTATAGTGAGGATGATGAAGATGATGACATGGCATATTCTATAAAATAAAGCTGAAGGGTGGCTGTTGTCTTTTTCTTTCTTTTTTGTTTTTACCTGTTTGTGTGCAGGCACTCGGCACTCCCGCCCCGGATAGACCTGTGAATCTCCAGGACCTCACTGTCATTGCCATGACGATGGGTGAACAAATGAGAAACAACCCCCGAGGAAACACAACAGAAAAGGATGGCAACTCAGACAGGTAAAGTGAATTTATGAATGAGAGAAACCAGGAAATCATAACTCTGAGATTTCAATCAAGTTTGCATTCATATTCCAATGACTTCACACTGTTAGTAGGATTAGTGGGGACTGGTCGGGCCACATCACGGTACACACATTGATTAACCAGAACAACCTTTATGGAAAATCACAAAATATTTAAAAAAGCAAAACAAGTACTGTTTGGAACTTTATTTCCGGTTGCACAAAAGTCTTCTTAAGTTTCCTCCTTAAGTAAGTTTCTCCTTAACTGAGGGATTTACTTATTTGTGTTGACCCTCATCAAAGATCCTGTATTCATTGTTTTTCCGACCCAATTCAGATTTAAACATGGCCGAAAGCATCGACGCAGCGTCAGAGCGGCACCCTTGGCATTTCCCTCAAACAAATATGAATTTGACAGCAACAGTCGCTATAGTAGATTGATGAAAACAGCGTATTTAAAAAATTGACTGCTGATTCGTTCAGTTTCTCTTATTTATAGGTTTGTCTTTGAGTTAAATGATTTGTTTTTTTTATTTGTATTCTATAAACTACTGACAATTTCTCTGTGTTGGAATTCAACAGACACTGGAATGGCTGCCATACATGTAGAGATAAAGAGGAGCTGTATAATATTCACTGTACATTTTTACATTTATATTTAATTTAATATTCCACTCCTTGCACTCAACTGTATATATATATATATTTTTTTTTACTCTCTAATGATGGTTTATTTGTATTTTGTAGACTTGTTTATTTCTACTCTTTTCATTTCTAATTATGTGCAATGCCTTGTTTTCTTTTATGCTGCTGCAACGAAAACATTTCCCAGTTCGGGATCAATAAAGTACCTCTTATCTTATCTTTTTTGTTTGTCACGTTTCGTATAGTAGTTGAGTATATGTAGCTTGTTACTTTCCAACACTGCCAGAGGATTTTTATATTTTTAAAGTTGACTGCAATGGGAGTTGCCCTCAGTATAAGACCAGGATGAGGAGAAGAACATTTTAAGCTAAGAAAAAAGGGGAGGACTTAAGTGAGGTTTGTACAACAGACACTGTGTTCCAATACCATTGCTACAATAATATTTGAATATGCCAGAGTATTTAGTATGTGTCAATAATAAGTTAAATGCAGTATGACACAATAATACCAGGATGTTGTTCTACAGGCTAATCTGGACCACGGTTCTTTGTGCAGGGCATATATGAGAGGTGCAATTGCATAAATAAATAAAATGTCCCAATTTGGTGCATACTGCAATCCAGCAGAAGAACATAAAGTAAAAATATAAAGTATTTGATTTGTCCATATTGTATTGTAAGGAAACCTTCACTTCTATAATATTTTGTGAGACCGCGCACAGAGCTGCTGTCAAAGAATTGCTGAATGACCCACTGTGATCCAATCATGTAACACTAGTTATAGTCAACCATAACACACCAGTGATAATCCCCACAGACCCCAGCAGCAGGTTACCTGTCCTCAGAGTACTCGTAGTCCGAGTCCCCGGACCGTTGGTGCTCTAAGTGGGAGTCGTGGTAGCGAGAGGGGGAGTGGGAGTGGGGGCGGTTCTGGTGGATCTCATCCAGACTCCTGAAGAAATCAAAAAATATTGAATGAGTTTCACAGACGTGGTACAGATCTTATTTAGTGATTCTGATGATTCAATATGTCCACCTGTTCTTACTCATGATTTACCTGACTCAAAATGAACTTATGAGAAACTATTAGATTTGAAAAATGATGGGAAATGTAAACTGTCCGACGTTCTTCCCTCTGGTCCAAACTATTTGTAATGAGCCTCATTAGTATTTGAAAAGCAGAAAAAAAATCTGTAAATAATATAAATGAAAACAAAATGTGATAAAAGCAACAATCTTATTTTTTGATGGACCTGGCTTTGTGTGGTATTCATGATAAACCCATATCCTCCTCTAGATACTGTACATGTGTGATTAAGACAAGGAAAGAGAAATACTAATTCATATTCTGTCCCGCTTATGTGCCTTTATGTTTAAAAAAGATAAAGCTATATTCCAACTCAAATGTTTTTCTGTATTTTTAATAATAGTCTTGCTGGTTTTAACATATTTGACTGCCTCTAGCTGGCAGCAGAGTTAACAACATTGCCAACAGTATGTGCCAAAGCCATAAACACAGGTGCGTATTACTTGGTAGTGATAAGGCTATAAAGTTGGGAGATTAAAAGCCTTAATAAATACACGTTAACAAGCCGCATCAATTCTGTGTCAGGGGAAACCGTACAATAAAAACTCACACTGACTGAGACTGTTTCAGACTGCACTATAACCTCATAAAAAAACTAAAATGTCAAATATTTGGCCATGTAATCAAAATCCATATTTGAAGCTACAGGGATATTCAATTTGCAAACATCATAACAACTCTTCAAGAAGGGTCTAGTTTTAGAACTCCAGGATAAGCCCCACTTCCTTTGTTGTCCCAAGCTTGGAGATGGAACTGAGATATGAACATTTGTACACCAGAGGAACATCAGGATACCATAGCAAGGTAAACTATACAACCTTAATGTTTCGATGTAATTGAAGCTTATAAGTGAAGCGTTAAATAACTTTTACTACCTATGAGTTTGAAACCATCAGCTAAGGTTAGCTAGAAATGCTAATGGCGCTAGCAAACTAACATCAGATCTTTAGCTTTATTTGATGTTTTTCTTGTGTGTATTTTTTTGTTGCGCCAATGGTAGTCTGCAAAGATTTTAGCATAACTTTATAAGTTAAAGATATACATCAGGGTTTTGTCTAAAACGGGTAACAGGGTGCTGCGCCCCCTCTTACTTTTAGCGTGCACCCTCATACCAAATTGCCTAATTTCCCCATAACATTTTAAAGTGGTGAAAGAAAACAAGATTTAAATAGGGGATGGATGTCCGGTGGGTCTGCCGGTGGACGAGTAGCAGGCAGCAGGCTTACACTGAAACTGAGATTTCTGAATGATATCCTTTCTTTTTGACTGGAAATGATATAAGCGGCCTCATACTTTATTTTAAAAAATAAAAAACTTGGATATCAAATATTAAAATCATGATAAAATGTGACCTTTAGGCATTTTTTTAAATTATCAAGCACAAGAAAAATAAGTTAGTAAATGCTAGGGCTGTCAGCGCATTAACGCTAGCGATTAATCTTGAAACTTTGATCCTTTCAAAAAAGAATGCAAATTGATCACATTGCCACATGTATTTGTTTTATCTCCTCACAAAAATAAATACTAGAATTTTTGTAATTTAAGATTAATCAGGATTATAATTTATTATTGTGATTAACGTGATTAATGTTTAAAAAGATTGACACCACTAATAAATACACTGCACACTAGCATACAGTCAATTATTGTAAAAGAAGCATGATACACTCGCGTGTTCAGGTCAAAGCCTGGAGCTCTGCAGAGGAACAGTATTGGAAATGATTGACAACACATGAAGAACACACCATCCTGACTACCTTTGAGATACTGGCTAATGCTGAAATAACACTCTGACAGTTCACCAGGTGTGTCTGGAAAGTGCTGCTGACCTTTGCATTGGCACGTGTGCGGGCCGTGAGCGGGCCCTGCAGGAGTCCTCTCTGTGAGGGGACACGGAGCGGGAGCGGTGCTGTACGGGCCGCTGCTGCTCAGGCACAGCCAGTGTACTGCCCCGCTCTTTCTCCCTGGAGTTACGCTCTGCACCTACACACACACACACACACACACACACACACACACACACACACACACACACACACACACACACACACACACACACACACACACACACAACCACAGATACATCCAAAAATAGCAGGATTCACACAAACACACATTCATACAGTGTTGATTCATAGATACAAACATAGAAACAGAAGCACACACAGACACGTCCAGATATTAGTTGTGTGTCCTGATTAAGATGGAGCAGCATTGTGTCTACCGCTACAGATGCCATTCTCTTACAGACTGTAGAACATCTCATCCAGATGTTTTACAGGCAACAAGTTAGCATGTGAGCTAGCCTGAGTAGCTGACTGTTTTTGCAGTGACTGTCAGACCTGTGATCAGTGAGTGCCAGCTGCTGAAAATGGAAAGGTATATATTGTTTTATATTTTCTGCAAAAATAAATAAAACCACATCCTAATGTTGGGAACCCTCCCTCCCGAATTGATCACCAAACAAACCAGCAACACTGACAGAAATGTTGGGATTTTTTGTTATAAAGAAAAATAAGTTACAAGCCTATGTATATCAAAACTACAAGTTGCTAATAAAGTTGCATTCACATGATACTTATCTGCTCTTTGCTCATCGCGAGGTTGGACGCAGAGCATTATGTTTAAGATTAGTTTTTATTGTTAACTCCCTATGCTACCTTGTGCCGCTACATTTAGCTATTACCTGATGGGTTGCACGGTAAACGAGGTCCAAAATGAAACAAATTGAAATTTGAACAGAGTGCACTGTGACAATTTTGAGCAGGGCCCGACACAAGAGTGCCGTTTTTAGTCGGGCAGCATAATAAAATATATATATATATATATATATAAAAATAGCACAGTGACGTTCAAATAAATAAGAGATTCCATAACGTCTCTCTAATGTAGCAAACCATCTTGAAGTTTGAAAAGCCAACATGAACCATAAAAAAGTATTAACCGTATATTTTAGGTCCACATTCGTCTGAAAGGAAATGAAGCCACAGCAGAAACAGCCAAACAACAAAGCAGTTGTAGTGATTCTATTTGCCAGACTAACACAAATTCAGCTTCTACTGTACATGTTCAGTGTCCTTTCAATATGGTCCGGCAGGACTAGAAGCATGCAGGAGAATGGCAGGAGACTGAGTGGAATGGCAGTGAAGAAGAGTAGCTCTACAGTCTAACATGCACTCAGTGCGTCAGTGTTTCTACAGCCAGCCAGAAGAGGAGAATGTGTTCTCTGCAGCCTCGCTGAAGTACTTGCATAACTGCAGCTCACTACAACACTGCAACTCCAAATCTGCAGCCCAGTAGCAATATGATGAATTGCAAAAGTTCTGCTGACACAGCAAAGATTAATTACTTTAATTTGGGTGCTTTTTTTTCTTCAAGTGGAGCCAAAAGGAGGCTTTGAGAAAGAGAGCGAGAAAGGATGCAGAGAAGACGCCCTCCCCCAGTGCTGGACAACTACTCAGAAGTGCTCGGAAACCATGCCCCCCACCCACCTTTAGTCAATACCATCAAACCATCATCAAACTCTGTATCAATGATGCGATGAGACCCTGCGCACATACACAACACACACACACACACATATTGAATAAGGTGAGGTTTTGAGAGACAAGAGAAAGCTTAGTAAAAGGTTAGCAAGCACACACTCACACACACTGCAGGTTCACAAAACACGGATTAAATCATACATATACACTTATATTAATACACACGAACATGTTAAATACGTAACCAGACATACTCTGTAGTTTCTTGCTGGGGCTGTCTCCGTGGACGTGTCTGCGCGGGAGGTATGGGGAAGGCTGGGGCAGAGGTATCGAGGACATGTCGTGGGTTTGAAGCTTGTACCAATGAGCGATGTCATCCAGCAGGGCCGTCTCCAGCTCTATCAGGATCTGAGGACCGAGAGGGGAGGGGGAAAGATGTAGATTAGTGAGCAGAAGGAAAACAGTAGAGGGTATCCACTGAGGAGAATTTGCTGTATAGGACGTAAGGGGGGAATCAAAATGACAAAGTGTAATCTGGTGGCCGAGATGTTAAAGGCTAAGGGTGCGTTCATAGATTTCGAGCATGGATGATCCTTCAGAGCAGCCACTCTTGCCCTATCAAGTGCAGGACATGTTTAAAAGTTTTGTAAAAAACTACAGTATGTAAAATGCTAGCTAACTAGCTTAGCTTTCCTTATCTGCTAACGCAGGGATTCCCAAAGTGTGGTGCGCGTGCCACCAGGGGGTGCGCGAGAGGAAACTGGTGTAAAAATATTACACAATGTTGTTTTTTAAGTGGGATTTTTCCATAGGCTACAATAAAAAAAACAGGAACAATAAACATTTCCTTTGTAATCGCTTTTATTTTAAATCCCAAAAACTATAATTTATTAGTTTTTGATAGAAGCTATCTTCTTCTACATTTCACTGTAGCCTAGGATATATGCGCGCCAACTCGTTTCATTCATTCTTTCAAATATGATTAACTGGCTGAAATCAGGGAAACTGGGAAAGTGGAACGTCTCATGACAAAGTTATTTATATGGCGATAAAACAAAGCCTTGTTGCGTTTTTTGGGGGGCAGCGTCAACCCGGTTGGGACGTAGAAGGGGATGCGCTGCAAAAAAAGTTTGGGAACCACTGTGCTAACGTTAGTCATAGCCTAGGTTTTTCTAGTTTATATTTACAGACATATTGTTAGTCTACAGGCTGTCATGTCTCCTAATAATCATTTCTTACGTTAACATCCACACTGATAAGAAGAGAACGTTTTTTCTTTCATTCATTTTGGCTAACCCACTTGTTAATTTATGTAGAAATAGAACAATCTGTTTCTTCAATTGGCTCTCATTTTGGTGTAGAGTATCGGAATGGATAAACACACGCAGCCTAGTCAAGCAATTGAAACATCCCTGTAACAGTCAGTGTTATCAGTCTATTAAACGGCTGTAATTAACTGTCGTCAAAAAGGACACCCAACAGTCGGCCAGAAGGGGCATATCCAACGTTACGAAAGGGCTTCAGTTTTTTTTTGCTAACGATGGTTCATAAGGGGCTGAAATGACCCAGAAGTACCTAAGTAACAGCCATGATAAGAGCTGCTCAAACTCTTTAGATGATAAGGAAAGAAGCTTTGATGCTCTTCTTTTTATCTCCTTTAGCAGAGGAAACACTGGATCATTCTTGAGGAAATGAAAGGAGATAATGATGTTCATTGGGGCCAAAACTATTTGGTTTCAAATTTTACCGGAAGCACTGATTTTAACTGATACTCACGGACAATCAGTTACCCTGCTTATTCAGCATTTTCCATCTTATGACATAACTGTGTCATAAATGCTGCCAACATTTATAAGCATGAGACACCATGATAAGAACACACAGGTAAGTATCAAGATTAGTCCCTCCACGGAAAATTGTAGTTTCACCACAGCAGACCCATATCAATACCATCTGCCGGCGTGTCATAACCAGTGATGGGGTCATTACTCAAAAACAGTAATGTATCACACATTATTCGTTATTTTTAAAAAAGTAATTTATTACTCTCTACATAAAGTAACTTGAACACATTACTCTTTACATCACTTTTACGTTACTCAGCAACAGCCTGTAGCCAAAACTTTAGCTACTAGCTTCGTGTTAGCATGTTGCCTTCGCAGGTACTTGGAGAGGTTTGAGTGTTTGCAGCAGTGGATAATAACTTCTGGACACAGTTTGTTCCTTACCATCACATTCCTGTCCTTTCTTCTGAAAAATAAAAAACAATGGGCATACCTCCACCCCTCGAAAGTTCTAGCTTTTGATTTGTCAGCGATGACTCTGCACTGCAGCACAACCCCTGTGACAGTTGTATGTGGACAAGTTGCGCTTTTGTTATGCAAATATGAAAATTGAGGCGGAAATCCCTACAGTCTGTCAAAAGCAGAATCCAGTCATTTTTCCGCGCAATGTTAGAAACTGTAGTGTGATTACACCCAACACTGGTCATAACCACACATTGCCAGTTATTGTTGTTGACGGACACAGCATAACTTTGTTTATGTAGGCGATGTCAGTGAAAATATTTTGACTTGGTTTCACATGGGACACAAAAGCCACTGCATTCCCACCTATCCCCAGCGCATTTGATCGATCTTTATACTATGTCACCAAAAGCCCTTCTTAGCTCCATTTATAAAATACTCCTACTTCAAGTCACGGACTTCCTGTAGTCACATTGGTAGAAAACCATGTGAATATGGTGTGAAGATGATTATGCCATTCTGAATAAGAGGAAGAAGAAGCGGAACAACGAAGCCTTAATCGTCCTACAGAGGGGAAACTTACATTTTCCCCGTCCTAGTGTTAGGAGCAGTGGACTGCCATATTTACGGCAGATGGGGAGCAGTTTAAGGAACAGTGCCTTGCTCAGGGACACCTCGGTATCACTTGGTCATTCGGGGTCTTGAACCATCGACCTTCCGGTTCCCAAGCCAAGTCCCTACAGACAGGCCCCTTCTAACAAATAACTTTCAATGTTATTGCCACTGGTAATGACCACTTCATTGCGTGATTAGAAGCTAAAGGCTTTAGTAAGTTATTTTTATGATACGGCATATTCACCTCTGAAAAAAATTAAAAGACCAATTTTTCTTAAATCTCTACATGTATGGCAGCCAATCCAGTGTCTGTTTAATTCCAACACAGAGATAAATTGTCAGAAGTGTATAGAAAACAAATAAACTAAAAAGAAATCATTTAACTCAAAGACAAACCTATAAAAAATAAAACCAGAGAAAATGATAATGCTGAAGTGGTCTCTTAATTTTTTCCGGGGCTGTATCTTATATGTAGCATTAGAGTATATATCTACTGTCCAATGCAAGAGAATTAGATATATGAGCATTGTTATAAGACATACATGTAATTAACAGAAATATTTAAAATAGTATACTGATAACGTGTGTGTCCCACCTCTCCCATGAATTCACTCTCCTCCTCCTGGACCCTGGGTTGGTCCCAGACCGTGATCTCAAGCATGCGTTCTCTGAAGTCCCTCCGGTGAACGTGAGAATATATGAATGTCTGGTTCCACTTGGGTTCAGCGCTCTTCTTCACTGTTTTAGTCCGCCGTTTACTCTTATCGCTGTAACAAAGGCGTGTGCACAGAGTTTAGATGCAAAGGGAAAAGCACGTTTCTGAACAAAGCAGTACTTCTTTAAAATAACATGATCGGACGGTATGATAGAGGTTCCTCTGCTAATAGTCCTTACTTCTGGTATGATGCTTTTGTCTCATCCATGTAATTACTAGTGGTGTCCATCAATGAAAAAAATGTAAATGCATTAATCACAATAATATTTATCCTAATTAATTAAATCCTTATATTAACTTGCTGTAAAGTGTGCTGTGATAATATGACATACTGGTAAGAGAAATGAGAGAATATGTTTTCCTTATTATAACATGATTATTCAGTGATTGGTTTGAAGTCGGAATATATGTTCAGTTTTCTTTGCCATTTCACTGCCTTCCATTTCATGGTAGAAATCCACGCTGGAGTTACGGGAGGAAGTTGGGGACAAAAGTAGTAATGTAATTCATTTGCGTTTACTTTTTTGGTAAGGTTCTAATTAATGGCAGACAATGACAGCCCCAGTAATTACTGATGGAATGCACATGGGAGATGGACCTGCAAATTAAAGACAATGAATACAAAGTACCTACCTCCTATCAGGCAGGAAGTACATCTTGACATAGGGGTTCCGTGGCCGTCCGTCTGGTCGGGTTGGCAGGTCTATGGCTTGAAGGACGTTGACGATCAATTGATGGCCCACTTTGTCGTACCACAGCTTTACCTGTAAAATATGTAAAGACTGTTAGCTTTCTTTACTTCCTCTCCAGAAAAATGGAGAGTAAAAGACAGTTTCAGTGTCAGCCTGCTGCCTAACACTCATCTACAGGCAGACCCACCGCACATCCAGCTCCTATTTATTCTCCGTAAAAACAAAGCTGTCTCTGCTGTCTGATGCTGTATATGACACCAGCTTCATATTTCTGGAGTCATTAAACAGTTTTTGAAGAACAGAAATATAGTTTTTTTGCATTACTTTAACATTTTACGGGGAAAATGTGCATTTTGGTTTGAGGGCGCAAACCGACAGAAAGAGGGAGCAGAGACCCTGTTACCCAATTAAGACAAAACTCTGTATATGTTCATAAAATAGTGTGTGTGTGATCTTATTTATTAAATAAAACCGGGCATTTTCTGTCAGCTCACATTTGATTTCTGCTCTTTTAAACTGTAGTGTTTGCTCATGTGTTTCATTGTTGGTGTGTTGGCAGGTTTTCCTTAAAATAAAATCTCTGAGCAGACACATTTTTGACACTAAAAATCTTGGTTTCTTCTTTCATAAGGACATATTGTTCTGTTGTCTCGCATGATACACTTCAGTAAAAAAACATCCTATTGATTATTTTTTCTTTTCTCTTGGATTGATTTGCACTTGATATTGAGAAAATCAAAAGTTGGACAAAGCGATCAAGTTTATATGTTGATTTGGAGATTAGGTGTGTGGCTTCATATTTTGACAGGTAACTACTAACTGTAAAGGAATACATTTTAAAAGTAACTCCTCCCAACCCTGCTCTTCTTTCAGATACTCACAGAAAGCTGTCCAGGCAGTACAACAGGAAGGTCTCTGAGGGTCCCCGGGCTGGTCGGGGACATCACTGATATAGAGGGTCGGTCCATCTTTTGCGACTCGAAGGAACTGGAGCCTGCTGTTATAGGTTACAGTTGATAGAAATCACAGAGAAAGCACAACTTCTCTTTACTTGTTGTCCAATGGTTACATTTGACCTGTTTCCTAACTCATAATTAAAACGTTTTCCTTTTTTTAAACTAAAAAAGAAGGTTTTATATTATGTAATTAGGCTCCTTTTCCCAAATGGCAAAACATTTTTTAGAAAACTGTAAGTAATGTGTTGGAATGAAGTTGTCTCAAAGGTGTAACCCAGATTTGGGTGATATTTATACTGACCAGGACAAAAAGTTGCACAGCTGATGGGAACACAACAAAGCTACTTAAATTAGCAGCAAACAATGGTAATAATATACACTTACTAGATTCTAGAGGAGGGTGGGAGGACTCTGGGATTCTTGGGATGTCGCTGCAAAAATGGAATAAAAGACTTGGTGAATTCTTCAATTTCAAATGTACAGAAAAAACATAATTGCAATGGAAAAACACAGTAAGGATTTACATTCATCTTTGGAAAATGAATGGAGAATATTTAAGGAACACACAATGGTAGAAGAAGGGAGAGCAGACGAGCAAGTAGACAATTACATGTTCAAATGCTTTGTTAATTTGGGTTGGATATGTTGAAAAAAAGGGATTTATATTTCTGATTTCAGGATATCAGGGAAGGCATGAAGGAAAGGGACTCCACCATAGGGCTCCACCCAACACTACTTACTGATATGCTCTATACACTTTTCTCAAGAAGTTTTTGGACATAATTCGGTTGATAGAGCTTTGAGATAAAGGAAGAAACATTATAAAAAGTGTCTGTCACTGCCGTCACTCAAGTGCTTTAATGAGAGTTATTTCATATTGTGATTTTAATCTTACCCTATAGGTCTTGAAACAACTATTTCCACTTGAGGTTCAGCCTTCGATTCAAGGATAATGTTGTACACTTCTTTCTTTGTTGCTCCTGGCAACGACTTTCCGTTCCACTGTAACACCTCGTCACCTGGAATCAAGATGGCCGACATACAGAATGATGAGCACCACATTTTACTAGATAAATTCATGGTATAACAGAGAATTCTATGAAGTCAAATGAAATGGAAATTCTTCTCACTTAAGATTTTGAATGTAGCCCAAAGACTTGAGACTCGACTTGGCATTGACCATTAAAGAATTGATACTTGACTTTGAAACTATTTTAAAGACTTGAAACTCGTAAAAAAAAGTCTTATGACCATCTCCGATATTTGGTGATGGCTTCAAGAAGTGTCAAAACTCACAGCAATGGGTAGTCCTGTACATCATTCTAATCACGATACCGAGAAAGATAGGAGTTCTTAGCAATGGCTGACAATGTCAACCCACAGATTAACGGACTTTGTGTCTGTTGCAATTAACTATTTTTTGCATCCACTCCTGGACAGATATACTTTTTAATATCACCTTGACTTTAAACCATTATCAATCAAGGATTCTCTACAAAAGGTACAGAAGCAGCTGCTTAGAAACAATATGTTCTCACCCGCTCGTAGGTGTCCAACCACATCTGCAAGGCTGCCTTTCTTGACTTTGGTGATGAAGGCCCCAAGTCTCCCCATCTCTGTCATCTTCCCTCCCACCACCTGCACAGGGGGGAAAGGACAATGCATAGGAACAGAAGTTTGTGTTAAAATCACCATTTCCATTTTGAACTGATCCAACAATCAACTGAACTGAACAAACACAAGCTAATTATTTATGCGAGGTGTGATCCACTGAGTTTGATCGATTTCCTGCTTACTTTTAGGCCGAGGAGAGAGCCAGCCTCACGGGGCATTGCCGATCTCTTGCTAAGCGTGATGCGTCCAATCAGGTGGTCACCCTCTTTGGATGGCTGCCATGTAACTGGATGCTACAAGAAACATTAGGAGGCATTGTGAAGGGGGGTTATGGAAAAACATTGGGAAAACACAGAGGAAGAAAGGAAATGTTAGGTATCTTTGGTTCATTTTGTGCTTTGTGTAGATTTGTTTCCTTTATTTCTTACAAAGGACCTAGGAATCAGTGTTTCGCTTTTGGTCATGAGTTACTGTATGTAATTAGGACCGATTTATTCTCTAAATCTTTCATGTTGTGCTGAAACTTACATGCCACACTGTAGGATCTAGAGAATGACAGTCCCAGTCACCTGCACAGAGAAAGAGAAGGAGGCGTTACTTAGCCTGAAAGATATTGACACCATTTGGGGCAATGATGATGACAAGCTGAACAAGTGAGGAAGACGGCTAGCTCTGTAGTTGGACTTAAACTGGACAATCTAGAGAAGGTGGTGAAAGGGAAAACTAGGAGAAAGATGGAGTAAGCATGGAAAACCCATTCCACTCCGTCCATGCAGAGCTAGTAAGGACAAGGAGCACATTCAGCCACAGACTCATCCCTCCTCGCCAAAATATCATGGACAATCCTTTGTACCAGACGCTATCACACTCTACAATAAAAGATGAACAACCTGCACTCTATGTAGAGTAGGTAAGACTTGGTCATATACATGTATACATCATTTATTATCTTCATCTTGTTGCTGTTAATTCTTATTCATACTAATACTTCCATGTTTATTGTTAGTCGTATTACCCTTTTTCTGAATTTCCTTACGGTGATCAATAAAGGTTAATCCTATCTTGTCTACAGTATCTTAAAGTTGTGGTCATCCTTCTTTAACTTCTTTCCTGAAGATTTCACTGGCCACTTCCTTAAACATTATAGGAATGGCTAAAGATTTAGTCCATTTGGCAAGAACCATGTAAGGACAAGCACCGCCTCGACAAATATATGTTTTCATTTATGCACCAATTTAACCTTAAAATAACAGCTTCAAAATCATTGCTTCTTGCACTTAATGACTTTGATGCCATCAACTATTTCACAGTCATATTTTATTGATGTCCTCTACCTCGAGTCCTTTTAATTTAGAATTTCCTGACAGTGTATGTGCAGATTATGTGCTGCTAAAGTAACGCTAACTGCTAACTGAAGCTCACATTTGCTGTTGAGAGACTTTTTGTCCATTGAGATTTTTTTCTTCAGTCATTGTATTTGTATTAAAAAAAAACATATTGTAACGCATCTGCAAATGGGAAAAATACACTTCAAATACGTCAACAAATACATTTTTACAACCAAATGATGTTATGTATGGAACCCCTTGCGTATATCTGCATAAGAAAATCTTTTTACATATTATAACAATTCCAAAAGGTTACTCTGTTGTTGTTGTTGTTGTTGCTGTTGTTGTGCACAACTCTGCTTTTTCTCTGTTTGAAATAGCCTGCTCAAAAACAACAAACCACTTGTAGATTTGAAAGAAATGAAAGGAATTATTTGCAACATCACTTTATTGCAAGTGAGAATTAAACCAAACACATAAGGCATTAGTACACATTTATAAATTATATCTACATTTAAAAGTGGTTGTTTCTACCTCTACTCTCTTTTAATCTACCCAAAAGACCCTTGAGTGATTCCAATATATACAGCTCCGGAAAAAATTAAGAGCCCACTCCAAATGTTTCTTAATCTTTATCTCTACATGTATGGCAACCATTCCAGTGTCTGTTGAATTCCATCACAGAGAAAGGTTGTCAGTAGTTTATAGAATACAATAAAAAATATATATTTAACTCATACTATAAATAGTAAAACCAGATAAACTGATAATGCTGCAGTGGTTTCTTAATGTATTCCAGAGCTGTATATATTTTGCACCCTATTATACCTCCTTAAAATGCCATATTCTTTTGTAAATAATGTTAAATGGCGTTAAAAGACTCCCAAAAGCAAAAGTGCTATTGTGAAAAGCCCATAAAGACGGCATTAACGCATAATAAACATTTATTAAAAATCCACTGATGGACTGTGTGTGTGCCTGTCCATAACTCTTGCCAGAGCCTGGCGGTGGGCAAAGAAACCAGTGGCTGTGAGAGTATCCCCGCTCTCATTAACACGGACAGATGGCGGGCTCAAGTAGAACAGACCAAAGAAGCCTGTGAGATTTGTGGCCACTCTTCCACCACAGGAATAAAACAACAGTAGATGACATCAGATGGGGATAAAACACTCTGAGGAACTTCATATCCAAGGCTACTCAAATGTTTGCACCTGGCACGCAGGCTGCGCTCCGTCAGGATCAAAACCTCAAGCCGAAATAAGCAGGAAAAGAAAACCCTCACCGACACACACTCTTTAACCTCCTTGTACACCACAATGTAAAAAGGATTCTGTATATTTTTCCGATTTCTGAATATTGCTACCTCTTACTAACGGCACAGCTCTTCCACTTCTAAATTACGCTATAGTGCACATTCAGTAGATATGATTTACTGCACTTTCTTTTTATTAGTCATATTCTTAATTTTTTGTCTTTTTTGTATTTTATATTTTTATTTTATAAAATCTGAAGAAGTCTGAGTAGACGTGGCTCCAGCGCTGCTAATCTAAAATCTGAAAGTCCACGGTGAATGCTTGAGAGGATAAATGCTGACTCCACAGTCTGAACTGCTGATTCTGGGCTTTTGGTTTTGGGGGATGAACATGCTGGGCAGATTACAAAAAATCTGTGCTGCTCTTCTTCCAACTGATGCTGCATGAAAGCATCAGCTTCTTGCAGGTATATATTGCCATTTTTATCATCGTTACTGAAATGAATAAACTCAACAACGGTAGCATACCAGCCAGGTTTTTTATTTATTATGTTTATTATATCATTTTTCTGGGGTTGAAAATATGAATACATTTGAGGAAAACAAAGTGGACTGATTTAATGTAATAAACACTAGTTATAACTATAAGGAGACTTGATAACCACAAGAAAAGCTGGAAAATCAGTCCTATAAAGAAACCAGGCTGACAACACTACATCAGGTTATACCCATGTACTGCTAGCTGAATGGTGGAATTAATTATATAACATGCCAAAGATCAAATTGTTTTTTTACATGTATCAATAGTTACTAAGAATATGTAGTAAAAGTCAGACTTGGGGTACTCGAGTGCCAATTTTCCGGACCTATAACTCGATTCGGACTCGCTCAGTGATGGACTCGTACTCGAACTCCGATTCGCTCATTTAAGATCAGACTTGGACTCCGACTCGAGTAAGTTTGATCTCAAGTCAGGATGTACTCTGCTGCAAGGCAAGTTCCCGAACGCGCAGCCCCACTACTCCCTGTTTAAACATGTGCATTAAGTTTATGACCTTCCCCTCTGAAACTGAAATAAACCGGATATGCTGACAGTTGATCATTGTGTTTAATGTAGACTGTTTTTATTTGTAAAGCAGCTCTTTCAAAGCAATCTTGGAACTCAACCCAACCTTGATAATACTAATATTAAAATCAATAATAAGCTTTGTGTTTGTATAGCACCTTTCATACAAGATTTGCAGCACAAAGTGATTCCCAGTAGTTAAACACACAAATACATATAAAGTAAACAGAATAAAAGCGATGCGGAAAATAACACACTGATAGGAACCAAACTAACAGCTACATTTAAACAAATATATCCAGTCAGATTAATAGATGACGACTCGAACTTGTGACTCGTACTTGGACTCGAACAGAGGCACTGATGCCTCGACTCGGACTCTTCTTGGGTGACTCGGACTCAGACTCGAAGAGTGGGGACTCTTGAGTGACTCGGACACGAGAACTGGTGAATTAACTAGAACACTGGTACAAGTACATAAGTGTTGCAATATAGCTTGTAACCACATGTGGAAAAACTGAGAGCTGATAAGACTACTAAACGTCATCCCGCCGAACACGAGTCTGCTGATTTACGGAGAGCTCTTCCCGAATGTAAGTCAATGGAAAAAGTCTGGCCCAATCACAGCATGTCACTGACAAATAAGTACCTCTGTTTGGCCACTGCAAGCATTCGCTGCAACAACCAGCTTATCCCTTGGGGACTGTTAAAAACCTCCATACCAAAATGTACCCCTTCTCCTCTTACTGCAATTTTTGGAGTCGTCCCGGACAATATTGTCCTTTCCAGACATTATTCAAACCCTGTTGCTTTTGCTTCACTAATTGCTAGGCGACTTATACTTATGAGGTGGAATCAGGAGGAGTCTCCCACTCATGTCCAGTGGGTGACAGAACATATTAAGTTTCTAGCAATGGAGAAAATATAGTTTACTGTGGGTGGTTCCACTTGTACATTTTATAGGACAAGGCAACCATTTGTAACGTACATGAAAAGTTTAAAACCGTGCACTCATCCCTAAGTGATTCATCATTTTTTATTTATTTAAAAACCAAACAGAATTAGAATACAGATTTACTACAGTGACTAACATTTATCTCGACCTTTTAATGTGTTTATTATTAGTTTTTGTTATGTTTTATTTTTTGTGCTGTGATTTCAACCATTTGTTTGTCTATCATTTTAAATGTTTTTGTACTATTAATGTTGTTTTATTCTGCGGGGGGGTTGACAACTTCACTGACACACTTCATTGTGGATAGACAAAAGTCAAAAGACCATGTTACAACAAAATAAAAACTAGGTTTCCTCATAAAAGACAACCTGTTTCCACACAGTAGTGGCTAATATGCACAGGGACAGTGTCATCCCAACAGCAGACATGTTTCCCATTATCACCTTAGTGTTCTTCATTACACCAAAGAAGCAACCCAGTTACCATGAGCCTGCCTGTTTCTATCTTATTTCACACATGGATTCAGACCTGCTGAGTCATTAAAGTCCCAGAGACACCCTTGCATATCCGGTGGGTATTTGGCCAAATGGGAAAACAGTATGTAAACACTGTTAACGATGATCCTGCTAAGAGGATTCGTGGAACATATACACAACTGTTTCTGCTGGAAATTATATAATAACGTCCTCTTATATCCATGTTTTAAAAAAAATCTAAGCTCGTAATCCGAGCTATGTGCACGCATGGCCTCGAGGCTCTGCATTAAACTCATCTAGTAAACAACATTTCAAATATAGTCCACAGAATGTGTTGGTTTACGTTGTAAATTCTGAATCTTGAATTTGTAAATGTCATGTTTAACTTTAAATACAAAATAAATGAATACTGTTTGCATATGGCTGCGCTTCTTACCCTTATTGTTATTGGGTTCTTTTGATGATCAATTGTGGGAGTGGAGTCATAAAGCCTTTTTATGCTAACAGTTAAATAATTCAGTGGAATGTTCACACTGCCCATTCTGCTGGGTTACAGCTCTTCAACTTATTTATAGATAGCTAAATACTAAAAAAGCGTATGTTTAGACAGACACTTTTACCTGCTTTAAAATCTTGTAAGGCCATGTAACCCAGTCTTCCCTTTCTCGTGACTCTCATTATAGAATAAAGTGGTGTTTACTGCTGGAATCTGCTTTTACTCAGAATGGTGACATTTAGTTCAAATGGTGCAAGGTCTTCAGTCAGTAATACCATATTTAGGATTGTTTTACCACTGTTTCCAAATAACGAGGAAGGGATATTTCAACACTGAACAGATGGACAGTCGTTTGTAACTGGTTTGAAACCAGTTCTGCTTTTTGGGGCAGCCAAAGGAATAAAGAACACAGTGACACAGCTTCACTCAGACTGACAGACTCTTGCTGAGTGCTTGTACTCTGTGATTTTTAGTTCTTAATGCAGAAAGCTTGTTTTTAATAAAACACTCAAAGACAACTTATGGAGTTCATTCACTTCATTTGACTAGCATCATTTCCACCACACCTGTCAGCGTAGTACAACTTTACTACCAAACAGCAGACTGTTCAAGAATAGCTGGGGGAAACAGTGAAAGATTAAGCAGCCTAATGTGGCTTTGACATCGGATGGGAAACAAAGATTTTCCTGCGCAATTTTGACCTCAACCTCAAAATGAACATATTTTGCTTTTCATTGCTTGCAATAAATGTATCAATAGGATGTTAAAATAACTAAATAATTTGTCATGGCCATAGACTGTCTATGGATTTCACACTTACATTTAGAAATATTGATTTTCCTCTGGTCTATTCACAAATATGAGGTGCTGTAGAGATCTGATGGTTTGTTTTCTGATTCAAAACGCCAATATGTCAATAGCGACAGGCAAAGAACTGTTACGCTAATTGGCGAATAAGGGGCCACTATCTTCATTCGCGCTGGTGCAAATTCTCTATTCTTCGCACATCTGCCTTGTGAGCAAGTTGTTTCGCTTCTGCAGTGAATGCATCACAAAAGCTAGATATTTCCCTCAGAGGTTGGACACCAAATCTAAGCTAAAAGGCTCTAACTTTGGCACCAACTGAATGCTTATGTTACTCTTACAGAGGGTGAAAATATGTGCAGGAACACAAGCAGTGTGTTTAACATTAAGCATTTAAAGCTCAAAAGACAAAAATAAACCTGAAAACGTAATCAGCTGACACTAAACCCAATTTGTAAACATTGAATAAAATGCCATTTATTCTAAAGAGCTGATGGAAACAGAATCTAAGAAAAGACCGGCTCACTTAACTTAATGCATCTATATAGAAACATACTGCACATTATCCGGCAGCAATTGCTTTATCCCACAGAGGAGAGTAATAGGAGACATCCTGTTTTGAGGCCCGGCTAGCTAAAGAGTGTTTAAAACAGCTAATAAACCCAATCCACACCATCTAACCATTACCAGTCCTTGAGTCATAGTAATCTGGATTAAAACATCTGACCCCTTCTGTGACTAGTGAGAGAGCTAAACGGATGGCAAACTCTACCTACTGCCCCTGGAACTGAGACCTTTCCCGGTGTCTTACGGTACAGGCTAGCATCGCTTCGCTAACAGCAGTGAGCTGGAAAATGCAAAGGTATCCAGAAACCATGCATCCACAGCCAAGCTTGATTTGAGCCGGTGGTCCGTGGCTGGCTGGTACAGCTGGCTGTTTGCGAAGCATTACGTAGCATGCGAGCCACTGACCTAAATCCACAAATCTGCTGGCCTCAATCACAGGAACTCTCCAAATAAATGAGAGCTGTCCTGGGAGAAGTCGGTTTAGCCACAGCACAGGGGTGTAGATGACACACAGTGGTAGTGATTCACTGGGTGCTGGGTTGGGGCTTCGTCCTATCACTGGTCATATAGTTTTACATTAGGAAATTGGAATGTGCTCTTTTTGGTTGGTTTTACGAGGCAAAGTCACTCTAATGACAAGGCTATTTTAGATGCTACGGTTAGGGACACCATGGTTAAAAAGGGTTTATTATGGCAATCTTATATTTTATTTAGCTGTTTTTCAAACATTACATGTTTTTAACTATCCTTAATAGTTCTGTCTGATCATGTGTCCAATTTTTCTATCCATCAAAGAATTAGCCGTAGGTCATTAAGCATCTACAATTAGCTTGTGGCGCTAATCCTGCCCACACTACACTGGGTACACAGTGGGTGAAACACGCAAATCTGGAAAGTGCTCTTGTCAATGATGAGTAAACAAAATGTTCTAAAGATCAAACATGAGGTAATTTATGACTCAGGTAGAGAGAAAAAGGATCATGTGTGCAGAATAAGCATGTTAGCTAGGTCAGAGTTATGGAAGAGAATGAAAAGGTAGCTGAGACAGCTTCAGCAGATATAAAAACAGTGTCTAATATAAGGAAATGGACCACAGCAAACAGTGCAAGGTAGTGCTGGGTAGATTTAGCTTAGTGAGCTAGCGGAGTGAGCACATCTGTCTGACTGACCTTTCTCGCTGACGCTTTCCATGTCCACGTCCTCACAGCTGGTGTACTCGGGCGTGGAGCCGCCTTCCTCCTCTGAGCTGCTGATGGACATCTGCCTCTTGTTGACTCCGCGCTTGCTCTTGTATGACCGTGGAGGGGGCGGCCGCAAAGACTCCGACTGGTCCGAACTCTGAGAGTCCTTCCTCAGCAGGTTATCCCCACCCTTATCCCTCGGTGTCCGTGTTGTACCGGGCTCTAAGTGGCCTTTGTTCGGGCCCCAATCTGAAGGCACCGGTCCCCCAGGTTGGGGTCCTGATCTCACCCCACCTCCTGCAGGTGGATTTCCCCCTCCAACCCCCACAGTCCTATCCACAGAGTAAGCTCGGTGGTTCTCCAGGAAGGCCTTGTCTCCCTCCCCACCCCCACCCCTTCTGGCCAGACGGTTCTCAGGCACCTCCCCTCGTCCACTTCCACCTTCCCCAGGTCCCAGTCCAACCTCGTTGATGGCCAAATCACTGTGTCTTCGTTCATGGCGGACCTTGGACACCTTAGCGTGCATGCGCATCTCCTGCTCCTCCTTCTGTGGTTTCACAGGGTACCGGGCCAGGTTGGGATCGCTACGGTAACGGTTTTGGAACTCCTCCTCTCGTCGCTGTCGCTCCCTCTGCTCATCGTCCTCTGGGCGTCTCCGGTGTGACTCTGAACGACCCAAGTTCCCCTCCCCGTCCTCGTAGTCCTGAGAATGGATCTTTTCTAGCCTCCGTACATCTCCTAAGCGTCTGTCACCTCTTTCCCCAGGAACCACTCGCTCATCCAGAGACGACTGAGAGGACAACTTCCCCCCAGGTCTCCGTCCACTCCCTCGCCCCATGCCTCCTTTGCCATTTTGTTCATGGAGGGAAACTGGCCTTTTCCTGTATGAGAAAAGGATCATTATACCAACATTTCATACAGTCTGACAGGCCTTGTAAGTATTTCCTTTTATTTCACTGTACAATATTTAATTCAACATTCTGTTCTAAAAAGATATTATTCTATTAGACTCCTGCATTTACTTCACTTACAACATTCTTTGCATTATTTAGCTTAGTTCTTAGTTATTTAGTGATTGTGGATTTGACATTAAAGCCTTTGAACCTTTGAATTTGAAAGTATCCTGTGCTAAGAACAAACCATTGTCACTTTTTCTACACACAAAACTACTTTCTAAAATATGGTTCTTATTCTTAATTCTCTTTATGTTAATTTAAAAAATGTAAACGTAAAACATCACAGACGTGTTGTTAATGCCTTACTTTTCTCTGGGTGGTTCGCTTTGGGAACGGGAGCCGGACATGGTGTCAGCACCTTTGGCAGCTGTGACACCAGCAGGCAGCTGCGTCCCGTCCGGCTGACCTGCGTTGGAGTTGGTGCAGGACGGCGGGGCTTGGGACCTGGAGCGGAGTAGCTTCCTGTCCCGTTGGGCCTCACCTCCAGTGGCTGGGATGTCCAAGGAGCTGCCCAGGCTCCCAGGCCGCACCCCTGACCCCGAAAACCATTCTCCTGATTTGGTGAGAATCTCTTGCTGTTTACGGCACAGGTTGCATACCCACATAACCTACAAAGGTTGAAAGGAGAGAAGTATAAAAGTAGTAATAAAGAAAAGCATTAAATGAATAGAATACCTAAAAGTGATACTGCATGCCTGTGACACAAAAGTCTGACAAATCACACAACATACTTTTTTTTTTCAAACACATATCCCCAACAAATGTTAAACTATCTTTATGGAGCAGATACATGTTCCTAGAACAGGTCTCGTGTCTTTTAGGTTTCCCAAACATTTTATTGCTCACAGATCAAATCTAAGATATCACTCAGACATGACAGACTGTTCCAACATATCCATTATCTGTGAGCACAGCCCAGTGAAGGCTATGGTAAGTTCTCTACTGCTTATAGATCATCTAAAGAACCCCCTGAAGAGGTCATGTTGGTCTATTGCTTTTATTACATTTCAACCCATCAATATTATTTTCTATGTGTTATGCTCAGGTTGGTGAAAAACATCATTGTGTAGAGGGCTAAAAAGAGTGGAAAAAGCGGAAGGGAAAATTGTACGATATTGTTTTAATCCAAGAGGAGAAAGCTCCAAGCTATTCCAGTGCATCCTCTCGGCACATTTAATCATTTTCTGTCATTTAGATTATATGCAATGCACAGCGTTGGATGACTGAAGCCATATACAATTACCATGATAACATTTTATTCTTCCCCCTATAAATCAAATCATAAAGACAACATCAAATACTCACATGTAGCCATGGCTACTGAATATCACCTCACTTCCACAGCACAAAAACAGGATTTATCTCCCTCAGTATTTATAATCCCAACGATTTATAGTCCGAGAACAAATCCAAAGCAAAGAGGAAACACGGTCGTCCCTTGTATTCCACTCCAGAGCCTTTGGCAGAAGTTGAAGAACTAAACACCTCTGGGACCTCCGGAAACCCCAAAATATAACTCCTCGACGGCCACTGTGACAGACTGTTAGCAGTCAGTTTAGCAGCTAGCCATTAGACTTCAGCACGCCAAAGCACATTCATCATGGCCTGATTGAATCCCAGTTGGCGCATGTCCAGACTAATCTCAAATAAATCAGCTGTCCACACGGCCCACAGCTGTCGGGCAGCAGACCAGCCACACATTACACTCTCTTTCTCTCTCGCACTTTCTCCACATCTTTACCTCAGCTGGGGGAGACAGATTAGCAGTGGCCAGCAATCCTTTCAGCCTCTCACCATTATTCAACTCATCATCAAATGACCACAGCTCACAATTCAAAACTTTTGATCTACAGTATACCGCTCCTGCCTCATCCACCCCATACAGGCAACTACACAGGTTAGAGATTAGGACAGATGCCCCAGCCCTCCTCCCCCTTTTCCCCCAGTGCATGAACGGATACAGGTAACTTTATGTATAATAAAACAAATGCGTCAATTACACCCCTCAAATTTCTTCCAAATAAAACAGTCAAATGTGTCTTCACAACTGTTAATGTTTAACAGGCTGAAGTAGTTATCAAGTATTTATTGTTTAGAACTACAATTCGGGTACTACTGCAAATGTAAGGCTTTGTTTTTAAGCATTTTGACATGTTTTACTGATGAGGGCACTCAAAGATCATTGAGCATCAATCTGAGAACCCATCAGTTATTGGTCTCATAACGATTTAAACATATTTACGGGGTTCTGGCGTTGCTAGTAGATATCCAGGCTTCCCTTTCCGTGCATAAATCAATGATTAAGTTTGGTTGGAAACACAAGAAAGGGGTTGGAGTTGAGAGACAAAGGAAGCCATTTAACAAGCATATTTTAGTCGAATCTGGATCTCGAGATTATATTTTGGCAAAATTCTTTGCATCCTTTGCTCTTCCAGTGGAATGTTTACCTGCATTCAACTAAAGCCTCCTCAAACAAGAAGGATCATTAAGGGAAAAAACCGATATAAAAAACCACGTTGCCTACATATTCATTATTGATTAGTAGATATCGATTTATAGAGAAATGTGTATTAAAATGTGGCAAGTATGTAAGTTGATTGTATGGACCGATTTATAATTAGATACAGTAGTTCCTGATTTTAACATTTTGCATATTTACATTATTTTGTTCATGTTGAGTGGAAAATAATGAAACTTTCCTTCAATTTTGAAATAAGAAAAGGTGCTTTGTAGAAAATGTGGTATTGGAATGGAGCATTAAGCGGCGGTACTGTAGAAGCTCTTCAGGCCCATCTTTTGTATTGATGTCTAATCAAAGTCCTGTGAGAATCCATAGGCTGGACTGCTAAACGCTGCCAAGGAGGAGTAAATGCTCTTATTCACAAGCGTAATCCTTGAATGAGAGCATCATATGGAGAAAAAAAACGCACATCATGGGACAACTGTTCATGGCCCAGTGTGTTTTCTCAAACCAAGAAGAGACCTTAAAAGCAGATCTCATTTTCTAATGGCACGCATCCATGTGTTTGTTATGTGCTCTAAAGCCTACACTCCAGATGGGGGAGGGGAGTAAACAATGAGGAAGTTATAGAATGCCTGGGCCCACACACACACACAATCACCCACCCACCCACCCACCCACCCACCCCCACACACACACACACACACACACACACACACACACACACACACACACACACACACACACAGGATATAATACATATAATCCTTCACTGAAGTGATTGTGCTCTGTGTTCCTGGATAGCCTGAAAGAAATTGTACGGGGAATTAAGTGTGTGTGTGTGTGTGTGTGTGTGTGTGTGTGTGTGTGTGTGGGTGGGTGTGTATGTGTGTGTCTTGTGTCTGTAAGTCACAAAAGCCCCAACCTTTAGTGTGTGTGACACATGAATTTTCAGCAGTGTTTGCTGCCAGACCTGCCAGAAAGAGACGTCAGTTAAACCGACCAATCAGCTCACTCCATCCAGAGACAACCTAATACAGTGTCACCTCGAGTTCATCTCTTCACCAAATGTGTGTGTAGAGATATGCTTACAGTACGTATATGTAGGACAGCTCTGGAACCTTCTTGTCTAGAAGAGTGTGGCGTGGGCGACTGCCTGTAGGCAAGATGTGTGTGTGTCTGTGTGTGTGTGTGTGTGGGGGGGGGGGGGGTAAGCAGTGCAATCTCGCTCATGTAATAATGTCAACCTCCTTTTGCCTAAAAATTTGCTTCTCCATGGTAACCAAAACATAGATAGCATGTGAGAGAGAAAGGGGGATTGTGTGTGTGTGCGTGCGTGTGTTCGTGTAAAAGCAGCAGAAAATAAATCTGCACAAATGCCAATGGAATGCCTCAAGTTACCAATTGCATTTGCCTGAGCAGGAATTCCTTCTTTCTGCTTCCCTCCCCAGGGCTGTATAGTCTTTTTGATTTTTTGATGATCCCTGACTGTCTCCCTGAAGTATTTAAGCTATAGCCATTATAAGAGCTGGTCAAATTCCTGGGAAAGGAGCTGCAATGCTTAGATTCTTAGCTTCTTTAGCATAGGGTACACTGGACCATCCTTTGAAACAGGATTGAAATGTGTTCAGTCAGATTATCTGGTGGTGTTTTTATCTAAATCTGTACAAATTCTCTTTTGGAATTCTTTCCTTGACCTCATGACATTTTCGAAAAATCTGCTCCCAACATCTTTTCCTTAACCTCTGTGAGAAACGTCATGGGGTTAAGGGACAGCAGTAAAACATATATTCTTCATCATTACAAAGAAAATCCCAAAGAGTAGGCTATGATTGCCTGAAAATATTTTAAATAAATGATATTTTATGCAACATACAGTATGCATAACGTATTAGGCATTCACATATATCCCTGTGTATATCACCACTGAAAAGTTTAAGACACCCCATCTTTATTTGATAATTTTCAGTAATAATGTGATGTTCATATTTCGAAATTCTAATTATATAAGCACTTTGACAGGTTGCGGTATAAGTTGTAAAACGCCGTCATTTACATGATCCACATTTCTGAGTCATGATCTGTGTTGGGCAAGTTACTTCCAAAATGAATGAAAATTCCTGTCTCTGAACTGTAATGCGTTACACTACGTTTGTGTTACTTTGAGTTACTTTCACCAAAATAACAGCTAAAGTATGGCTTTAAATGCTAACATGTAGTTTATTGCAGCTCATTAATTAAAGCTATCTATCTATCTGGCAGTACATGCTGAACATTAGGGAAAGAGCTAGAAAAATAAACGTATGCTCCGTTTAAGTGGGCTGAATAATATGTGATACACGTCTCTGTGTGTTATTAATAACATGTTAGTGGAGCCTCTGCACGGCCCTGTGACCTGCTGTATATCAACGATTCTCTATGGCAACATTAGCTCACCTTGTCATTGGTGTGTTAACGGGGATTTGGCTGACAAGCTTTCTAAAAGCCGGTGATTCCACAGAGGACAGAGGCTGCAGATCTTCAACACTCTGCCACGAGTCTCTGAACTTCTCGGGGTTCAAGCAGCAGACCAGAGAAAGTTACCTTGTGTTGCTTCGGCCTGCCAGCTCTCCTGTCTTCTTCTGTTCTTTTCTCCGAGCCTGCAGCTCTGCATTGTGAGCCTGCAGCTCTGCATTGTGAGCCTGCAGCTCTGCATTGTGAAACTGTTTAGCCCTGTTAACCAATAGTAAACAGGCTTACTGAGTTACTATTCTACCTGCACTATTATTTCTCTGGTGTCGGAATGTCTCGCGATGTTTGTGATTTCTTAGAAACAAAACACCACATCATTTCGGGTTAAAATGTGTTGTAAGTGCGTTACTGAGAATTGTAACGGGTATTGTATTACCCAAATTTCAGAAGTAATGCGTTATATTACTGCGATACAGCAAAAAGTAATACATTACTGTAACTCTGTTACTTTTGTAACGCCTTACACCCAACACTGGTCACGATAGGCTGTTTCCGTGAGTGGCCGAATGTTGTTTCACAGAAAATGTAACGGTCGCATTTTCTCCTTTCCATCTGTAAAGGATGGTCCAGGGTTTCCTAAACTAAAGGAGATAATAAAGGAAGTATTTATTAGTAGCCATGATAAGAGCGTTTCCTATCATAGAATCCAAAATGCTCCTATCATAACTGCCAAATAGATATTTCTGGGTCATTTTACTCCGTTAGGAACCTTCCCCAAGCAAAATTGACCATTTGACTGCAACCATACATCACAGAATGACTTAATTTTTTTAGGTGAGCTCTATATTTCTCTTTTCTTCCATTCTTTTTTATTTCCTGTCTTGTCCTTCGTCCTCGGCTTGTCTCATTTCATTCATCTACTCTCCCTGCCATTCCTCTTATCTCCATATTCCTTTGTTAGAATCTCCACTTCATTGTAAAAAACAACAAACCATCAATTAAACATACATCAAAGGAGCACAGTGCCCCCCCCCCCCCCATCCCCCTTCCTTACTTATTTCTTTTCATTTTCTTTGACCTTTTATATCCTTCCTTAATCCCTTTCATCCCTCTTTGCCCTCTAGCTCAGCTTGCCACACCTGGCTGACTTGACAAATGAAGACACCACACACCTGTCACTCATACTCCTGTATCCCGAGCTCCCTCTCCCATCATCTCCCGCCCCCCAGAGCTGCTCCATCCATCTGCTGACAAAATGGTGAAGGCATGCGTCTGCACACAGCATTCATTTAGGTCCGGATTGTGTGAACATCAGCTTTTTCTTTAAATGGGCAGAACAAATGGGAGCCTCTGGGCGTGGACACAGCGGAGAAGGTGTGGCTGGCTTTAAGTGAGCGTGTGCAGTGACCCTGCCCTTAACACACACTCACACACATCGCGTCAGAATGACATATGAGGCAGCACTGGGTGCAAACTGCCTTCGTTCAGGGAGTGGTAAAGCCTGAATGGTAGGAAGAAAGACGACCACAAAAGACATAATGCTCCATTTCCTCTAATAAGGTGGTAGATCAACTCTGCAAGCAGGACCAATGCATTCAGAGGTGGGGAGGGCTGAAGAGGACTCCCGCTGCTGTCAGTGCTACACGTTCACAACAAGTCCTAAAACTGAAACACAAATACTGTACGGTGCATGTAACTGCCATTGATCAATAAAAAAACGGATACAGCATTAGAGACGTGGCCACGTTTATGCCTCTAAAATGGCCTGACTCTAGAATACAAAAATACTTTGATCCTAAAACTCACAGGATCTTATCAGCTACGCTCCGGGGATTTATTTATTTTAACTGTACCAAAAGTCCGTACTGAACTGGGGAAGAGGGCGTTTAGTTATGCTGCTCTTGTGGCTTAGAACCAGCTGCAAAATGAGCTGAAACTCAGAGAGCTGCTTTCTCTAAACGGACTCAAAGAGACTCTAAATGACTTTGAAGCAGGCCGCTCTGTCTGAAAATGCTTTGGCTAAAATTTTGGTATGACTGTGTTTTAAACTGGTCTGTAACGGTTCTGTTCAGGACTCTCTTGAAAAAGAGATTTTTAATCACAACGAGATCCTATCCTAGTTAAATAAAAGGTTAAATACAAATCAAAATAAATCCCTGGACTTGGACCCATAAAGCATGTGTAATTGCATTTTTATTCCCGACTGGTTTTAGCTAGGTTGAAAGAAAATGAGAGGTTTCAGCATTTTACGCATTTTAGAAATGTTTAGTTCCAATTACAAATTTCATATTTGTACTGGGCAGTTGATTATGCTGCAACAAAATGATACACTGACTGACAGACGTCTCTTTCTGATTAGGAAAAAGTTTTTCTGGGCTGAATGATGTCACATGACTGTCGTACCTCCGTTTGGCCCCTACGAAAATTAGCTTCAATGCCCGGCTCACTTACAGGGGGATTGATAACTTCCGCTCACAAATATACACCTAGCAACAAGATGAGATGGTGTGTATGTGCCTTTCAAAACTGTTACACTTAATTTTATGACCTGAAAGTCAGCACAAAAACGAGTGTCAAATGTCCAATGTGAGTGGAGCATTTCACCTCACTACTGGGCCCATACAATCTGAAGTAATAAATCATCAAAACTCACCATTAGTTATTACAAGAGAGTTCCATATTACGTTACGATGTGTTAATTGTGTATTGTGTATCCTATGCAGAAATTTGGTGGAGGGAACCTTGTAGCTACTGTTAGTGATTTTGTCAGTTGAAATCAAGCCCCCAGGAAGTGCTCGGGACATTGAGAAAATATTCTCAGTGGCCAAACCCTGGGTACTGCAACTTCTGTATCAGTCCGTGACGTCACCCGGCCCAGAAAGACTCTTTCCCATTGACTTACATTGGGTAAGAGACAACTGTAAATCGGTGGATCATTTTTTTTTATGATGGAGGTCCTGCCTCCGATGCTGTTTCCAGTTCATATTATACATCCATGGTTGAAATGGGCTAGCTTACGTTAGGATATGGAGAAAATGTAAGCTAGTTAGCTAAAAAGAAACCTTTTATTAACAAAACAGTAACTTACACATGTTCACTGCACTGCTGTGGATACGTGAACGCTATATTTCAACAGCGCTCTGAGTTTACGAATGCTCCCGCTGGGCCAGAGTACCCTCTTTGCATGGGGGTTTTTATTTACAAATGCACCTTCAGGTTATGTGTTGATGCTGTCTATTCCCTTGGAAGGTGACTACCAAGTGGGCAGTCATTGTAGAATGCAAAGACTAAAGGTAAAACTGGTACACTCGTAAATAATTAGAACCACATTTTTTAATGCTTGCTAATAGCATTTCACTTAAACAAAACAAACTTAAATCTCGAATGGACAGCACTAAGATAGTTAATCATTGAATTTTGATTACCAAAGCCACACAACACATTTCATTTCACTTGTTTGAAATGTGCAAACAAAGCCTCCATTTTACCTTCCTTGGACATTGTGATTCAGAAGATATTTGGACTTGTCTTAAAATCTACTGATACCCAAGTCTTTCATGATGTTTCAAACTGGATGTGTGTGTGTCTTTGAGTAAGAAAGTGGACTTTTCTTTTGGGCGTGTATCACTTCCCTATCGTTGCAAAATGTTAGCTACAACGCACAGAGCTGTCCGTAGACCACCATGTATAAGTTACTTTGTTGAGTTCCAGAAGCTTCCATAATCGTGACGTCAAGACTTCGATAAAGTAAGCTTAACTATGGTTTTACAACTTGTATTTTTCAACTACCTGAACCTTGTCTGATCAGACTGTTAGTGATTTCCTGTTTTTTCCCAGATCTCAGCCACTCAGTAAAATCAAAGTTATTTTTAACTGACAGGAATCATGGCCAACATTTCTATCAATATGCAGGCTATCAATTTTTACGTTTGACATTTCAGTGCGGTTAATAATAATGGCAGCAGCCATAACAGTATTCCAAAGCACTAAATACCTGTCTTGAGCATCTTACTATTGACTTTTAGCCAGATCCAGTTCACGAAGGTCCTATTATTAGACATGCAGGCTGTGGCTGTCAAGGGATACTGTCAGCGCTAAAATCGGCAGTGTGTTAGCCGTGTACTGAAAAACATGATTGAGATTATGCAGAGCATCCTCCGTCCGGTAATAAGTGCAGTGTCAGCTTGATGCAGTAAGTAAGCAGGAGTGTGTGAAGCCGAGTGTGTGAAGGTATGATTATAGGAAATGGCTACAACCAGATTACTGGAAAACTCTACATTAAGTACTCAGATCTTTACTTGAGGGTTGTGATACTTAAGTAAAGTACAAAACAGTTTGCATTAACATAAACTTAATGTAACCAAAGTAACAGTACTTATTGTGTGTTATGGCCCATTTCAGAATATATATTAAATGATTGGACTATGGTAATATGACATTGCATTAATCACAGTTTGTGGTAATTCTTTTAACAACTGCTGCTGGATATATAATAATATAAGATTTTGTCAAAATGTTTATTTATGAGTGGATTTATATTTTTTATTGGCAGATAATGAGAATCCGTAAAGTAACGTGTAACTAAAGTTGTCAACTAAATGTAATGGAGTAAACCGTACAATATTGGCTTATTAATTGAATTGAAGTCACAGTAAATTAGCATAAAGTAGCAGTACAGTACTTGAGTGTACATCAATGAAATGTACATAATACAGTATGGCAAATACTTCCAAAAAATAGCTGCATCTGAGCACTATGATATGTGGATTATAAAATCTATGGCCTAAAACTGTGTGTGTGTGTGTGTGTGTGTGTGTGTGTGTGTGTGTGTGTGTGTGTGTGTGTGTGTGTGTGTGTGTGTGTGTGTGTGTGTGTGTGTGTGTGTGTGTGTGTGTGCCTGCCTGCTCTCCACTGGGAGGCAGTGCTCCTCTATGAGGGGGACAGATTGTCAGTGGTGTGTTCTGGAAGCCATCTGGAGCTGACGTTAAACATAAACAAACACTAACCATTAACAAGCTATAGCACCAGCAGTAGCAGGGCAGCTTGACAGAGGATAATGATACTCGAATCAACGTTTTCACACACTTCAAAGCTACTGCATGTTAGCGTTTCTGTCACACACTCAAACGGATTTTAAGTTCTGTTCTGTTACAAAGCAGCCCAATCAGTGACTTTAAGTTCCCAACACTGATTATATGTTTAATGTAGACAATAGCAGACTGCTTCTAAGGACGCTCTGATCAAGGGACTGTGTGCAGTCATATCGATCAGCAGAAAGAAGTCCAGTAAATTTAACATCAAATCAGAACCACACCATGAAATCTTTTTTAAATATTCATTTGTATATTTGTGGAGAGCAGGAAACTTTGGATCATGATGGCTTAACTGTCCCAAGTGAGTAGTAAGAACATGGAACAACAGAAAAAGACAGACAGGAAGTAGACACTAAAGAGAACACGGTATGGTCCTTGCGTTTAAAGACTGGTTTATGGCAAAGAAAATGTGAACAGACTTGGGTTGCGTTCAAATTGTCAGTATATCTTAGGAAGGTTCGTAACGGAGCGTAATGACCCGGAAGTACCTCAGAGGCAGCCATGACAAGAGTTGTTCGACTTCTCTAGATGATAGGAAAGGAGCTTTGAAACTTCCTTTATAACCTCCTTTACCGTAGGAAGTGCTTTGTCTTGAACGTTCAGTTCTATATTAATCAAGAGACGAAATATGAACGTTACCTTTTTAATGAAGTGATCAAATAAAATCAACATTTCACAGTGTTTACTGAGCTGTGTGGGGTTTCTGAAACTTTTTAATTGTGATATACACAGTGATAGGTTAAGGCCTAACAAGGTTATAATAAGTACATTTGTATTTATTTCCAAATATTCTCATATAATCAAACGTATTGGGATTCCTCAGAATACGTGTGGACCAGAGGGTGAGCAACAATAAGTTTCACTTTACTTTTTTATTACAATTCAGACCCAATGAAGAATATGTCTCTCTGTTGTCCTCGTTCATAAAGTATAAAACAACAGCATCAGAGAGCACAGTGCAAATTATCTAGATGCACTTACAGTAGTACACTATAGAGAAAACTGTAGTTCCCCTCAGCAGATGCACCTTTATAACGTCCACTGGCGCATCATATATAGGTCAAAAAAAAAATCTGATAAAAATGGTAAATATTGAAGCAAACTGCTCTGATCCAAACAAAACATTTTAACGGGACAGTGGCAACAGTTTTGAGATGCGGATTGGATTACCACAGAAGTCATATAGAAGCTGTCATTTTCAGTTTCTGTTCCCAGTTTCCTCACAGAACAACACGTTTAAATGAGCAGATAGCAGAAGCAAAACAATCAGGATTAAATCAATCTGTTTTCTCACATGACTGATTTATTAAAAACTTTAGCGTTGGGGTCCTGATGACCTTATCGGGGTTTCTTTCGCTGCATATATTCCCTTACCTACTGTATCTATGCTCTAAATTCACAGTCAGTTCCAACACTGAGTAATTGCAATCACATTAAGTTATGTTTGTCATGGTTTCAGAGAATAATAAAATGTTAATATTAAGGCTAAAAATAACATATTTCCCCTTTTTTTTTCTCTGGCAATCCAGCAAAGATCCATATACTGGTACCAAACATGTGATGCTAGCTCGTCAAAATCGGCTATGGGAAAAACTGGCACGGAAATGTTAAAAGGGGTCCCATGACCTCTGACCTTAAGATATCTGACTGAAATATACATCGCTATGTTAACATAGCTGCCCACCCGCCCTACCACCCCACTAACATATGCATTAATCAACCACCGGAACACGTGACTTCAACACAGTGCCACAGGGATGACGTATTTTTGTAGGCAGACCCGGAAGTAAGCTGCGCAAGGGTTCCTTTGACTAAAAAGCAATGCAATTTCTCCATAGGCTTTTGGAATGTTGTAAAAAATAAGATCTGTGGAAAACGGAACCTGTTTGATAAATGCACGTTTTGTTCAGCCGGATAATCTCCACGTCTACGCTACTTTTATCATTTTTCGAAACACAAATCTGAATCGGCTTTAGCAAAATGCTATCATTATGCTATAAACGAGCTAAAGAGGAGTACAGCAGGGTTGCACGACTTCAACGTCCCACCAACTTAAGACCGTTTCAACTGACTTTAGTGCGCTTGCATATTTTAACAAAGCTTTTCCTTTTAGCCACACTGAATTTAACAAGAAGTACTTCAAGCAGAAAAGGAGCTAACAAATTTAGCAGGAGTGTTTGCGTGTTCGGCGTAATGACATACAACGTCCTCGACAACTTCTGTAGTCCTATTCAGCCACTTGTTAACAACCATCGTTTTTCAGACAGGTAAACTCTTCAAAAATCACCAGTGGGGGGGTCAACCTTAAATCAAGCTATTTTCCAAAATCCTACGGAGAAATCGCATTGACTCTGAGACGGGGGAACCGGAAGTTGTAAAATGCTAACTTACTTCCGGGTTTAGGACTCGTTCCTGCCACACTCTATAGCCTTGCATTACATAGTGTATCAGTATGTTATGCTACCACTTGCTTATTGTTAAATAATAGGTTAGGTTAAAGAAGAGATTTGACCTAGGTTAAAATAAATATTTATGCATTATATAAGTTGCACAAGTAAGTCAAGTGCGTATCTTTCGTGATGCAGTTAGTATATTGACTTTCAGTTTCACACCGGACCCAATTAGCTGGGTCCTTGGCTGTATTCTTGTATTTGTTTGCCCTATCCATCCACCCAAACCTCCTCTCTATGTGATCACTCTTTATACTAATTCACTGTCTTCTTCTTTTGCTTAGTTATGATGAACTCCAGCCCCTAGAGGCGGCTATGTTCGTCCAAAGCTCATGCTAGAAGCGTTTATGTGTTTGACATGTGGCTACTGACTGAGATGCTGTATTTAAAGAGGTGTATACCATTATCAAAAGCCTGTTTAAAGGACTGAGTCACCAAATATTTCCGAAGTGTTATGTGGATGCATAAGCGCAGTCAAACAATGAATCTTATTTCTGACAATTGCAAGGACTCAGCGACATACCAATCTAAAGTTCACTTCCTGACTTTGACAGGGCTCAGCAGTAACAACACTGGTGACATTTTGCGGGGTCCAAGCATTAAAGGGACAGTAAGTGGACAAAGTGACACATATGACTGGGCCCCTCCCGTCTCCCCGTGGCAAGGCAGGTCTGCTCTCAAACACACAGGCAGGGGAAAGCATGCACAGGCATGAGTGTGCATTCATAATGCATTCAGAGAAATGGTCTGTAGGTAGAGTGCTTTCTCATATGCATGCCAATCTCCCATCCCAATTTATCAAGGATTTTAGACCAGGTTCCACTGGATCCCTTTCAGCACAGACATGCCTACAGCCACAGGAAGAGGGGTCAGGATGGGTCGGAAGGGTCCCCGCTTTATGCCTCATGCTCGTGTTGCCCGCCAGTCGATTTTCAGGGGTCTGCATTCATTCTCAGGATTACTCAGAGTACTGATGCAGGATCAGCAGCCAGCTGCCCTGGGACCGCTTTACTACAATGATCTATGAGGCAGATAGTGGGTCTGTTTTACTGTTTGACACTGTGAATGAGCACAGACCCAAGTGTGAAGGGGAGACAAAAAGTAGTGACCCATGCAGCAAAATCCATCACCCAGTAAGCCTTACCCTGTCCTTCACTATGAGACACTTTGCAAGGGGAGGAGACAGACAACGGACACAGAGTTAGTCAGGGTTTACACGGAGGGGGAAATCCTCGGAGGACACAGTGCAGCTCCTCCCCACACAGTACTGTAAATGCTCTGAGAATCAAAGTTAACAAAAACCAAGACCTTAAGGATTCCCTCTGCTCAGTCAGTAATCCATAAGTGGAATTGTACATACTCTGGCTCCGTTCCAATCGGATAGCTTGCTCTCTTGCATTTAATGTTGTTGCTTTTTTTCCAGCTGGGAAAGGTCCGGCCAATATGGAAGACACTAAGCTACCTTTCAAAGGGGGTCATCATGAGAGATCTCAGTTCCAGATTTGAACAAAGCCAGCTTTTTTCAGGGGGGGGGTAAACATCACATTCACAGCACAGAGCAAACATACAAAAAAAAAAAGATGCTAACCACTTTGTCCTCCTTTGTGGCATGCAGTCCAGGTAGCAGTGAGAGAAGTGATGGTGGAAGTAAAGCAGGAAAGGAAAGGAGAGAAATAAATGAAAGATATAAGAAATGAAGAGATGGTGAATTGTGGGGGGAAAGAGGGAAAAGAACAAAGAGAAAAAAGGTGTAGTGCAATCATTTGTTATTTACATTCTGCATGATTTGATACACATACTTCATACTCAGTGAGGCGAGGGGAGACGACAGCATGTGGATGTATGTGACTACTGAAATGTTAGGCTGTGGCGACATGCATGACTCAGCTTGGCATGACCTTGGCATGACTCATGACATGTGATTACATCAAGGATGTGTCACGGCTCCTCAACACCAAGAGGAAACTGGGACACCAAAACAACATGAAGAGCATCCTTCCACAAGAACCCAAAAATGTACATCTAATATTCACATGGCTCGTAGCACTACACAGCTCTCATTAGGAATTGGTTATTTATTATAGAAAGAATATGGCCTTAGACAGACCAGTATTTATATAATAATAATAATTTAGCAATTATGTAGAGCCCCTAAAGTGCTAAATATATAGTGATCAGGGTTTTTTCTAGAAAAATATATTATGAGGGCTCTCACATCCGGTCAAAAGTACGGCGCCACCCACTTATAGTAAATAAATCCTGCATCAGAGCGAAGCGGAAAATAATAGTGTCTTCATGTCTTTAAGCTGCTGAGTCATATGTTGCACCTCAAACAACAAATAAATCCAGAGTTCCGGTTTCTTTATTTCCTCTCCAGGAAAAAGGAGAGTAGAAGAAAGGATGTAATTCAGAAATCTCCGTTTCAGTGTAAGCCTGCTGCCTGCCACTCGTCCACAGGCAGACCCCCCGGACATCCATCCCCTATTTATTCTCCGTAACATCAAAGCTGTCTCTGACGTCTGACCAGACATTTAACAACATCTTCATATTTTTGTATACTTCATATTAGTTTTTGACGAACAGAAATACTGTTTTGTGGCATCACTTTTACATTTTACGGGGAAAATCTGCATTTTGCTATGAGGGAGCAGCACCCGTTTCCTGTTTTAGACAAAACCCTGCTGATTTATAATACATCCTCTGAGAGTTAATATTAAAGTGTGTACTGTCTATTTAAAAAGGACATAATCTGCTCATGTTTAGCTTCATATTGTTTATGTTGTGCTTCCACTGTGACATGTTTACATGCTTTAATGTTCAAGAGGAAAGAAGAAGAACTCTGGATGGAACTTTGGGATGTTATCCTTTGCATGCAAAGAACCTATAACACACTACAGGAAAAGTAGCTAAATAAAGCCTCTTTAATGCCACTAAATAAGAATGTGTAGATTTATGGGCTCAAGCTCAGTTTATGTGAATACGGTTCTGTTCTTTTTAACCGCAAACTGCAGTGAATCATTGTGCTGCTGGATAAATAAGCCCACTACAGGCAGGAGAAGGTTTTTATGTAATGAAACAAAGCTCACACTTTCCTAACCGTGTTATTCTGCTCGGCTGGCCCGGACGACCCGGGACAGAGGCAAGCGCCGCCGAGATCACAAGCGCTGCCGATGCTTCCCCTCCCACACACACAACCTTCCACAGACGTACACACAAAAAAAGGAATGGAAGACAATGTTGTGTTCTTTCCTCCCTTGGAAGGATTAATGAATTAAATAGCTCAGCTGGTGCAGACAATCAGATGTGTTTGGGTGAAGAGAGGAAAAATCGTGTTTGATCAAGAGCCAAAAGTAAACTTATAGTTTGTATTGTTCTTTATCTTATTTCGTATATTAATGTAAGACTTTATTTCCACTTTTTGATCCAATGCCCATACTGTAAGTGGATGATAGGATTATGTGATAAAGAAAGGGACCAGTTGTAGAATATTTTTAGTGTCTTCTGTAAAACCAGTTTATTTTGACTGACAACAAACATGTTCATTGACTTATTTTTTATATCTAATAAGAGGATATATATAATTGTTACAGATGATACGATGAATTCCACCTTAGTTTTTGCCTGTCTTAAATAATTATGGCTCACTGAAATTAATTGCACATTTATGTGATGTTAAGTAACATCAAAAAGGAATTCAATTCTATATTTAAACACTTATTTATTATATTTAAAAGGGCCACATTGATTGATGTTTTTTGAGCAAAACAATCCCTTTCCTGTGTGTGTTTCATTTGCAGATTGCATTGCACCCAGCTACTCTCCCCTCTGTGTTTTCATGTAACAGCCTGTCTGTTGTGAAAGTGATATAACACAGGGATACTATCTTTATCCCCTGTTCTTCAGTACGTGGGGTGCCAGTGTGAGCTCAGGCCCAGCTGGGCCCGACGGATCCTGAGCAGATTGGGGACCAGCAGGCCAAAGGATGAAGGGGCCATAGTCAGGGAAGGTACCCAGTGGGAGGTCCTCTTTTTTTGGGTTGGAGCCCATAGAATGCTTTAATGGAGGGTCGAGGTTTCAAATTGAATTTGCTTTAAGGATATATCCAACCTGGATCAAATGAATAGTTTTTATTGGTTCTATTGGTGTTATTTTTTGTAGCACTGTTTGTGTCTTATAGAACAGTCAGTGCAATGTGGGTTTGAGTTAACTGTCTTGCTAGTTTGTTTTTGGCTATGCTGTGACCCAGTCTAGACCAATAGTCTTTTTTGTGTAGGAAGGTTCCTAGTTAGCACGATAAGAGATGTGTACATTTTCTAGATGATGGGAAAGGAGCTTGAATGATCCCCTTGTTATCTCCTTCAGGATAGGATACGACTTCCTTTACAAAAGAAAAGGAAACAATTCAGTCCCACAATTCATTTAGCCGCAATACCTAAAATGATGCACCATTCGGCTGTTCACGGAATCAACTGATCATGACTGACAGAACACAGATCATGTAAAGCTTATTGAGCATTTTCCATCTTGCTATTTTGTTTTACTTCTACATGTTTGAAAGGTGATATGCACAGTAGAATAGACCATGGAGAGGCCTAAGAAGTCATGGATGTATTATTGTCTCACTTTTAAAAGTCTCTTGTCCTGAGTCCTGATGTTTTCTCCTTCACATCGTTCCTTAACACCATTAAATCAACGGAAAGTGAATTTCAAAATTGTAAAACACATTGGAGGGGATTTTGTTGACTATTTTCGGACGCAGCCACTGACTTTGGTTATCTCTTTTTCTTATCAGCTCAAAAATCTACAAATTCATCCATATTACCACATGTGTCTTAGGTGGGTTTTCTTGAAGTTTCTTCTAGCATCATCAGGTTTTTAGACTTTAGTTGATGAAAAAAACATTTCAAAACTTATAACATTATTGTCAGCCATAGTTTTGTGCTGAACTGAGATGTATAACACTGTAAACATTAACTACAGCTGCCATCATTTTACTACAAGCCTTCTAACCCTATTGGTGTGTGTTTGTTTCATTAAATTGCTATATCATCTTTAGTGAAATCATCTCACCATTATAGATTTTCAATAATAAGTTTACATGAGAATGATTTGTTGTGGAAAGTGGTTTATTTTGTTATGTTAATATACCCTTGACCTCTGTTATAATCTATCGTTAGCCTTTTCTGAAGCTGGTTAAGATAATAGGCAGTTAAATGGCACTGCACTGAAACTGCTGTTGTGTTGCTATGGAGAAAGCGGTGCAGTCCGGCTAGGCGAAATCGCTACACCTAGCGTCGCAAACCTCTCCAAATTGTCGCCAAGCACTGTACTCGAAGTTGAAATTATATATTGAAACTTTGACCTTGTTTACCGCTTTCCACAACCAATTAGATAACAGCTGTATGTAGCAGCGCAAGCTAGCAGTGGAGGTAACCATAGATACAAAACGTAACAAACGGAAAATTGCGTATCATGTGAATGTGCAGACAGAAGTGTTATGCATTTAGTGTTGTTTTCTATGAAGTTTAGCTTAAATTAGACTTCTTCTACGGTAATAAAGTGTGCATAGCTTTGGATAATAGTCAGTAATGTAATAAGATTGCAATATTTTGAATCCTAACCCATGTATGATGACACTTATCTTCCTAAAACACAGCACTATCACCGTCCAACATGCTAGCGTGATGGCAGTGGTACCTTCACAGAGACACAGGGGCTCTTACTGCTGTGCTCTCATGTTCAGGTGAGGTAAATGCTTCGATTTGTAACCATTCAGCAACAAGACAGCCTGAGAGTTTGAAATGAGCTTTGAGGGCCAAGCCATTCTTCCAATACACTTTGGTCTCAACAAAGTGTGACCAGGAAGCAACAAAGCAGACGGCAACAAACACAGAAGCAGAATCAGTTACAATGGGGATGAGGTGAGTGTGAAGGGGAGGGAGGGTTTGGGTAAGGTTTCTCACATTGTTGGAGCGCAGAGAGACCCGCCCTCCACACCGAGCGCAGAACTTGGTCTGGCAGTAGGAGCAGAGGTGGCCGCAGCCGTCGGCAAACTTGGTCTTGCGGCAGATACCGCAGGTGGGCGCGTCGTCCTTCAGCTGCGTCTGCTGGCGCCGCGTGTCCGCCCCGATGCGACGCACCTCCTGTTTGTAGCTCTCAAACTGCTGGTGCAGTGTTCTTAGAGGAATCAGAAAGAGATGCCCATTAGTAGAACATCATCAACTTTTTATATTTCAGAAACGTTAACCTCCAGCGCTCTTCAGACAGATCTTCCTCTCTAAATACCTCACATTCATAATAACAAAAGGACCAGTGAACTGAATCATTTTACAGATAAAAAACAAAGGTGGTGTTATGCATACACATGTCAGAGAACATTCCAGAGAGATAACTGGCAATTAGTGCACCACTTGAAAGGTGCCTTTCAAAAAAGAATCAGCAATTAAATAAAACTTCCGCTCAGCTTTGCTCTCAGCCTTTCCCCTCCCTGCTTCCCGGGATGCCTATGATGGAAATAACCTGTGTGTGAATTGCAAATCAGGCCATGTGAAAACACCCTCGATGTTGTCTCAACAGAAGTGTCAAAGGAATAGTGCATTAGCATACCGTGGCTCTCATATAGGGGACCCAGACAGCCACTTTAATTACCTCGCTGAGTGAGAGGGACAGAGAGGACGGAGATGGAGCTGCTTTCTCAGCTTTTTGCAGCCAATTTGCCTATTTGTGGAGGCACTCACACTTTAGTGAAGGCTCTGGCAGCAGCACACTGGCTTTACACTCTGAAAGATGTTTGCTATAGGTATTCAGCATGATAATAAAATTCATTGGCATTCACAGGCACTTTTGTGGAGTTAGAGATGATAAATGAATGCTAAAAATAAAATAATGGAAGGTTGGTTAGCATAGACGGAACACCTCCTGCACACTATTTAATGATTCAGAGTGAGAAAAAAATCTGTTCCATTTCTTAAATATGACTGTAAAAGTGCAGCAGTATCAGAAAAGTCTTAAAGCACACATTCCAAGATCCCAAACCAACATTCCTTTTTTTTTGTCCCAGACTCCAAAAACATTGGACTGATGATAAGGTCACCTGGATCTATTGAAAGCAGACATGTCCTCCTTAGTTGCTGGGTAGAAAACAGGTGGAAAACATAACACCTGATCTGTTGTCAGCTGATTCTGGTGATGGAAGAATTCTAACAGAAATCCCTCAGTCACCATGACCTTTCCAAAGTCCAGGAGAGATGCTGTGTCTTTAGAAAATACTATTCAGATGAATAAAGGACTGTCTTCCAGTCAAGAAAAAATGTAATCTGATTCCCAAAAAGTATTCATTCTATCAGAAAGAAATCATGCCAAACAGAACGTTTCCAAATCCAGGACATGAGTTGGCAGAAACATTACATACAGTTACATTCCTCTTTTCCCAGTGCATTTCTTGCTATGTCTTAACAGTGCTGGAACAGACACAGAGGAACAGGGAGGTGACTAGAGCACTGTGATACATTCAGCCAATCAGCTGACAGAGTTGATTTTATGACGTAGAATGTAAAAAACAAAAAATTTAAGGAATAATTAATGGAAAAATGCACATTGAAGTCAAGGTTAGAAAATGATTTGTAAGACACAGCTTAATCAGCTTTAGGCGGATATTTTGTACAATGTCGCATCTTACATACCTTTGTTTAGCAAATATTTGGTGAGTAATGTTTATGATCAAATGCTGAAGTTATGTATTGCCTGAAAGGGACTTAACAACTTCACATCAGGATCAAAGTTTCTGTGCCAACTCTTATGCAGAGCCAGGACAATAAAATAGAATAATTAAGACTGTGCTGGACTGGGGAAGAAGGTTTTAAAATTATAAATAGACACTGTTATAAAGCAGCCACTAGAGTACAGAGAACTCCTCCAGACACCCAGATATACAGCCACAGAAAAAATTAAGAGGCCACTTCAGCATTATTATTTTCTCTTGTTTTATTTATAGGTTGGTCTTGGTCGTGGAATTCAACAGACACTGGAATGGCTGCCATACATGTAAAGATAAAGATTTAAGGAAAATTTGGAGTGGGCTCTTACAATTTTCCGGAGCTGTAGGTTTCAATCGACTGTACATGAAGACATATTGAGGGAATTGGAATTGAATGGGCTTGTTTTCACTCCAAACTGTAAGTTTTTGACTAATAGTAAAAAACACAAATGGATAACCTCAGCTAAACTGATTTGTACGTGATTTAAATGGAAAAACAACATGACCACCGCGGCGGCAACGTCATAAACATGACCTCTGACCCCCAGGAGCCATCTATCCTGCCAATAGTAGTCCAGGGGCTGAGCCAAGCCCAGGCGCCATGGGAACAGCTGTCAGAAACAGAGGGTGCACAGCCGGTTGTCATGGTAACGTGGTGGCGTCAAGCACCGGGTGTCAGCGGGTGTCAGTGCACCAGCTGTTTCTGCTCTTACAGCCGCGGATTCATCAGTATTTCTGCCTTTTCCACACATCCAGCAACACCGCTAAAGCTGCAGAGGGGGACTTTTTCATATAACAATAAGTCTGTGTTCTGGGCTTAAGGGAGGGTCTCATTATCCTTGAAAATCTCTAGATAAAGCCTGGTGACATTTTTATTTTAGCTTTCCAGCCCATTTGGGTCAAAAACAAAAGTATCTGTTAAAGGGACAGTTCAGCCAAAAACTGACACACCACTTGAATGACACAGGCGTTTACTGTATGAATAACTAAATACAAAATATAGTGTTCACCAAACACAGACAGCAGCCCAAGTGTAAAATTCAAGACATATTAAAAGGTAATGTGACAAGATAGATTCATCCCATGTGCTTTAGCACACATTTTCCATATTGGTCATAATTTCTACTTAAATTCGTAGCATGAACTATTTTTATGTTAATCTTAACCATGACTCAACAGGGACCCACACGGATGGAAACATAATCATTGTGTAAATACAGGAGGAAACACTCCCTCTCAGATAAGGACACGCTGTCTGTGTTCACTCCACTGTGTGTTCATTGATGGCAGGCCTGAACCTGCTGCCTCCTCAGGGGTCAGCCACCAGGCCTGGTATCACAGATGGTAAAGGACTAAATTATTTATCTATTTCTTTGGTTTATTTCATTCAAAAACTGTCAGACAATATTTAGAGACCCGCCTAGCGAAAGTCATATTGTTTTTTACCTAAATTGAGTCATTTCTTCAAAGTCTGAATCATACTGAGCCACCTTTCCTGAACATCAACATGTGCAAAAGTAAGCCTAAGAGATCAAATATAAAATTAGTATCTGCGAGTTGCTATTGAGTAACATGTTTTAGGTTATTGAAGCACACTTAATCAATATTTCTAACAATGGGTGTAGTAGTATTAGTAGTAATACGGATGGGTTATACAAAGAAACCCACATGAATCACCAACCTCTGCATCCCCTCAGGTTTATAGCCTGTTAGCTCATCATACAGTTCACAGTCGGCAACTCAACTTCACAGGCCGGTGTGTCCAGGGAAACATATCTGATAAACCCCTCTGAATGCCCCCCGCCCGGCACGACACAGCAGAGAGGCAAAGTTAGAAATGGACTGAACGTGATATTGGAACATTTATTGGCTAAAAGGCAAGATATTTTTATCAGAGCTACAAGCAGTGGTGGAAAGTAACTAGGTACGTTTACTCAAGTATTGTACTCGAGTACCTTTTTTGATGTAAGTATTTCCATTTAATGCTACTTTATACTTCTACTCTTCTACAGTTCAGAGGCAAATATTGCACTTTTACTAAACTACATTTATTTTAACACACAGTTACAAGTTACTATATAAAAACACAAGATACGGTATAATGCAGTACTAATCAACATAGTATTTTAAGTATATAATGTTGTCCAGCCTTGACAACTACAATACTAAAATGCTCTTACAAGCAGATCAAATAATAACCAAATTAATACTATACTTTGAGTACTTTCAATGTTGATACTTGAAGTGCATTTAGCTTATATTATTCAGTACTTCATATTATTCTGCAATGGGTCATTGTGCAGAAGGATTTTACTTGACTTGTTTTATTATTATTCCAATGGTTTGCTACTTCTACTCCACTACAATTTAGAGTTAAATGGTGTACTTTCACTTCACTACATTTATTTAATACCTTTAGTTACTTTATGATTATTGGTGTGTTTTTATAACAGCTGGTCAAGGTGAAGCTAATTTGAATAACTTTACTGCCACTGGAGATATTAGATTAGAATTTAAAGTGTATTTAATAAATGATTTATGTAGTAGCTAATAATCTAAACCTAAAAAGTAACTAGTAACAAAAGCTGTCAAATAAATGTAGTGGAGTGAAAAGTACATTAGTGGCTGCGAGATGTTTGAGTAAAGTAGCATAAACTGACAATACTGGTAAAGTCCAAGTAGCTCAAAATTGTACTTAAGTACAGTACTTGAGTTAATGTAGTTTGTTACTAACAACCACAGTATTTCAGTATTCATCCTGGTTTCACGCAACTCTGCAATCTAAAACCTGTTATCGTTAAGGGATATGGCTTGAAAGAGGCACCGTCGCTTCCATTGTTGATTTTGCGCTTGTCTGTGCTAGCATGTTTGTCAACTGCACCTTTGCCTTTGCTGCTTACGTCCTTACATCCCAATGACACAACCTGCAGCATGTTTGAAAGTCGTCCTCTCTGCTTTCTGTGTTTAATCCATGCTGGCGCGACCATTTGGGATAAAATGAAGTCATTGGTTTCGGCATTTCTGCGTTTAATCTACCGCTAACTAGAGATAAGCTAGTCCGCTAACGCTATTTTGAGCAACGGTGTCTTGACGTCAAGCAGCACATGGCTAATTTGCCTACGTTTATAAACCAATGAGATACAAGCTCTTTATTTGACACAGCTTTCAGCCGATTATTTGTAAAATTCATGCGTCATTAGAATAAGTAATAGAAGTGCTGCCTGGATTTGCTTTTTGGTTTCGTTTTAGGCTACTTTTTTTCATATTTTTCATAATAATATATATTTTTTCATCCAGTATGTTTTACCGGGAACCAGCAATTGTTACTGATTACAGTTTTAAAGTTAACCTTTTAACCCCGTTCACAATTATCAGAGGGGGGAGAGGTATTCAGATATTGTACTTGAGTATGAATACAAGTGAAAGTCCTGCATTCAAATGTTTCTCAAGTAAAAGTAGAAAAGTATTAGCATCAAAATAAACTTAAAGAACCAAAAGTAAAAGTAATTAACCTGCAGATTAGTCCATTTCAGAATAATATCTCTGATATGTTTTATAATTATTGATCATTAAAGTGTTCTCAAAGTTGTTCAAGGTGCAGCTACTTTTAATGGCTTTGTATACTGCAGGGTAGCTGCTGAATTTACTGCAGGTGAACTAAAGTCTGATTTAAGGGCTGATTATATTTACCATCATTAATCCAAATCTGTAAAGTAACTGAAGGGATTCAATAAATGTAGTGGAGTAAAAGTACAGCATTTACCTCTGAACTGTACTGAAGTAGGAGTACAAAGACTGGAATGTCAGACTTAAAACCTGAGAGATTGCCATCCTAGTTACAATGCACTACTCATTACTTTAAATCTCATTTATAGGCTCAACTGCGATCTTTTACTATCTAACACTGTTAGCATGTGGCCATGTCAGAGAGGCACCAGTGTGGTGTGAACTGTCTGTACTGTGACTGTCTGCTCTCTCTTGGTCAACACCAGGGGCCAGCAGGGACAGCCAGATGTGGGTTAGCCCTGCTTGGCCTTGTCAAAACAAGTGTGTGAAAAGGACACACCATTACATACACACTCACTATAAACAATGACACAGACAGAAAACCCACATATATGCACACGTATGGGTATGCCTCGCCTAGGGCCTTGCATATTCAGCTCAGAATGTCCAAGGACTCCCTCCCTCTCTCTCTCTCTCTCTCTCTCTCTCTCTCTCTCTCTCTCTCTCTCTCTCTCTCTCTCTCTCTCTCTCTCCCTCTCTCCCTCTCTCTCTCTCTCTGTCTTGTTCTGTTTATCTCTCCCTCTTGTGTCTCCACTCTCTTCACCAGTCGTTGGTGTGGAGTTGTTAATTAGCACCGCTATGAATACATTGCCCAAGGATGGGGAGGGAAAAGCTGTGTGTGTGTGTGTGTGTGTGTGTGTGTGTGTGTGTGTGTGTGTGTGTGTGTGTGTGTGTGTGTGTGTGTGTGTGTGTGTGTGTGTGTGTGTGTGTGTGTGTGAGGCAGAACTATTTCTGTCTCATCAGTTGATTCCTGGCGACGGCTTGCAGAAGACTCCGTTGGAAGAGACACAAGAAGTTAAAAAATAAGCGTTGGCGATAACGCAACATTTTGTATCTATCCAATAGAAAGCAGTACTGGACCAGGATCACGAATACAGATATGGGTGTTTTAATTAAAAGTAGAGTATGTTCTGTTATTTTCATATGGGGGAGTTCAGTGTGTCAGGATGTACTGTATGGGGGGAATGCATCATCAATAGGCAAGTAACTAAGTACATTCACTCAAGATCTGCACACATTTGGGTTACTTGTACTTTACCCGAGTATTTTCATTTTGTATTACATTATACTTCTACTCTACTCAATTTTTAAGCCAATTTTATACTTTTTACTACACTGTATTTATTTTACAGATTAATTTACTAGTTACGTCCTAATTTCAAATTTTGACATACAATACCTAGGAAAAACTTTAAAAATATGATGATTTGACAAAGGTCAAAACATCCAACATTATATTTAAGTAACTAAAACCATGGGTTAACAGAATTGGCAGCAATTCTGCTAAGAAGTGTTTTCAAATGTGACGGTTTGCTGCTTTTGCTCTAAAACATTTTTTAAATGTTTTTTTCAGCATTGAGTACTTTTACTCCTCATACTTTAGGTACATTTTCCTAATTGTGTTAAATACTTTTATTAAGTACTATTTTCGAGCCAGAACATTTACTTGAAATTTCTTATTTTTACTTCAACTCAAGTAAAGAATCTAAATACTTTTTCCACCAGCGGCTAAATCTGACTGCCAAAAGGTTATTCCAGAGACAATTTCTACCTGCCACCTGTGAGATCTGGGTTTTTCCTGAATCATTTTTGCCACAGTAGAGAGCAGCCTCTCTAAACACATCGCAGCTCACAACGTTAGCCTTCACGGCTATGAAAGAGCTTCAAGCGATGCTCCTCTTTTGTTCAGCCATCACTGCAATTATGTGTTGTATTAAATAAGTCAGGGTGGTAGTTATTTGAATGAACACAACAGTTAAGAACTCTTTTAATATGCATATAATGACTAAATGAATGATAAGAATCTAAAATACAGGCTAAGCTACACTTAAAAGTCATCCTCACTCATGTAGAATACATGGAAATGAAGAGGCAGCATTGTTTATGTATTTCATTAAAGGGCTTCTTATGCTCCCCAGCTCAATACCCACTTGATATTATATTAAGGAGACTTTTAAAAGGGTTTTGAAAAGTTCATATCCTAACATTCTTTTGTAAGTTGAATTGTAAAGGTAGCCCTTGCAAATCTCTAAGGACCCTTTGAACATAGGACGCTGAGTACAGTATGACCACCACGATGAGGTCCAGTCAGAGAAGTACTCAGATCTGGTGCTACTATCTGGTAAGTAAAAGTAGATGTACTCAGATCTTGTACTTGAGTAAAAGTAGAAGTACCAGAGTGTAGGAATACTCTGTCACAGTAAAAGTCCTGCATTCTAAATGTTCCTCCAGTGAAAGTAGAAAGTACTCTCATCTAAATGTACTTAAAGTAGCGACAGTAAAAGTAGTCATTGTTTGATTGGTCCATTTCAGAATAATATTTCTGATATGTTTTATAATTATTGATCATTAAAGTGTTCTCAGAGCTGGTAAAGGTGCAGCTAGTTTTAATGGCTCTGTATACTGCAGGGTAGCTGCTGAATTTACTCCAGGTGAACTAAAGTCTGATTTAAGGGCTGATTATATTTACCATCATTAATCCAGATCTGTAAAGTAGCAAACTAGCATTTGACAGAATGTTGGAGCTTTTAATTGAAAGAACAAAACAAGCATGCTGGATCAATAGTCCCAGAACTGACAGCACGATCCAAGGTGATGGAGGAAAAAAAGTCTCTGAGGCCAGGAAGACCACAAAGACATGTTGAACTGTTCAGTGAAGAGCCGTGTAAATGTAAGATCATGGGTTGAGTCAGGAAGAGATAACAAAAAAAGGTAGCAGACAGAGAGATTACACAGTTGGGCTAAAAGTACAGGTGAGGAATGATTTCTACATAGTCCTTGAAGTTTTCCCACCTCAAAAGGAGATGGGCGATGGAAAGAGAACAAGTGGAAAGGCAAAGGATGAACAAAGAGAGCCAAGACGGAAACAAGCGTGGGCCAGAGATCGGCGGAGGAGAGAAGCCGATGCATCCGGAGCCACTCTATAAATATCACTTGAGGAGAGGAGTGCATGATGGATAGAGGATGGAGACAGGATGATCGAAAGAGGAAGGAAGGAAGGAGAGGAGGAGAATAGGAAAGGAATACAGGAACAGTTTGTATGAGCAGGAACGTTAGTCATTTACCGAAAATGACGATTGAAGGTACGTGTCAAAAATGAACAATAATTGTGTTTGGTGTGTGAAAGTAATGAAAGAAGAAAGGAGAGCAACAGATGGGAGCTTAACCAAACGCAAACCTCTTCTTTGTTTTCTTATTTGCCTGCCATCGTGTTATCCATGACGACTTTTACACATTTGTCTCCCTCCACTGTCAAAAGGCTATAAAATGGTGCTTACGTCATAATGCAAGCATAAATAAAGCACCCAGATGGACAGTGTGTGTATCTATCTATAGGGCAGCGATTTCTCAAACAATCTGGTCAATCCTCCCTGGCTTGATGGGGTTTGAATCCCAGCTGTCATTCTTTCAAGGAACCAATGTAACAGCAACATCTGACTGCTGTAGTCACATAAAGCTGCTGGTTTAGTGTGCAGCTTGAGGATGCCATCTTCAATCAAACTAGATCTAACCTGCTGTGTTCTCTAGCATTTAATTTTGAGAAGAATCTGGGATTGATAGTGTCTAGAATATAGATTTCATGCACTTCTTGGAGAAAAGTTACTGTTTTCCGACTCTTTTCAAGGTTACATTCATATATGATTAAACTTTATTCTTCAACCGCATTTTAAAGCAAACCCAAAAATGAATTGTAATACCTTTGTTGATCGCTGACAACAAGTACCATATTGGTCAAAATTGTTTCTTCCCAAATATTACTATAATACTATCAGTGACATTTCCATCAGCCTCAGCTGTGCTTTATTTTTAGTCCTATGTTACAATTCCAACACGACAAACATTAGCTTAGCATGTTAGCATGTGAAGTTACCATTTAACTAAACAACTAATTGCTGGAGTCATGTGAAGCAAACTATTTATATAATCCTTGAATTCAGTGTGACATATTGGATATGTTAACAAAGATTGGATAAAGTGAAGTAATGCAGGTTTCAACATTTTCCCACAACATACATTTGTCTGATGTTTAGTTAAGTCATTTAGCTTGTTAGCTTTAGCTTGTCAGATTTAGCCTGTTTAGAGTGGTGTAATAATAAATCCTAAAAATGTTTACCCACTCCCAGTTCCCTTGTCTCAAGCTCAATGGTTTCTGAACGTATTTGTGGTTAGAAGCCTGAAATAAGAGCTGTTCTAAACAAACAGCTTAAGATATTTTGACGTTGTGTTCTTCGATATAAAACACGTCAGTATTTAACCCACATGCATCTTTGATTTAGTTTGTTCATAGCCTAAAGTTCGCCTTTTATTTGGGCTTGCATTTGCCCTTCAAAAATCACATAGTGGTGTTAAGATGTAATGATTAACCTGCTGAACAACACATGTGAAGTATCATAAAGGTGTGTTTGCCACGGAACTTGTTTCCTGCAATATAAGTCAAACAGGGAAATCCCATTGCTTTTAGTTGAGGGAGCCCTTTAATGGTAACTTCCAGGTCAGCCTTCCAAAATACGTCATCACTGCACCACTCCATAGCATCAGCCTCTCCCATATAGCCAGTGCTAGGATTTATAACTCTTTGTATTGATGTTGTGTGTGTTTTATCCATATTCATGGAACAGAGTGCTTATTTGGCATGGATCTTTTTGTGTGTCCATCACTCTATCTCTCTCTCTCTCTCTCTGTATTCATCTATTTTTTTTTTCATTTATATACCTCTTACTCTTCAGCCATTTCCTTTTTTTTCTTCTCCTCTTTATAGCCCTCTCATATCTTCAACACTTTACATTGAACTCCACTCTTTCAAAGCCAAGTAATTGATAAAAATTTTCTCTTCTACATCGCTGCATATGTGCAATTCAATTTGTACTGTCCTCTTCTTCCGTCTCCTTCTCTCCTAAATACGAAGACACACATACACAAAGCCTCTGACCTCGCACAGCCTACCGGGTGATGTAAGTCATGAATGTAAATGGTGGTGTAGTATTTGTAGAGTAATAATGCGTGACCTCTAATCCCTTCACCCTATCCCAGCAACCTCAGCTAGCACTCCTTCATCGTCTCCCTCGTTCTTCACTCCTATTTTTCCATGGGCCCCACGAACCTCCACATGCCGTGCAACAAATAAAATTAACTGTAATGTTTATTTGTTATTCTTCACAATAAACACCGTAAGCATCGTGGCTAATAGGTTCCAAATGTTCTGCTTAAAAAGTGAAGTGGTTTATGTAAAGTGATTGTTTTTTTCCGCTTTAATGACAAATTCAAGTTATTAGTCTTGCCGTCGATATTTAGTAGATATTGTATTAGGAAATTATTGCAATGATTTGATTGTATTCGAAACATCTGTTGGGTGTGGTTACAGGTACAAGAGCAATAGGCCTACTCAATTATTTGTATTAAGTAAAAGTAGCAAAACCAAATTTATTAATTAATATTCTTAAATTACCAAAAGTAAAAATACTCATGAGTTATAGCCCATTTCAAAATCATTTATAATAAACTATTTGACTATGACTATGCATTAAGGTGTTCACCACAGCCTGATAAATGTGGAACTAACGTTAATAGCATTACATACTGCTGTTGGATATTTTAACTTATAATTATATTTAAATGTTTATTGATCAGAAGAATTTGCTTTTGCATTACTTATATGAGCTTTATACAAGATCGCAACAAAACACAGCTTTTCAGCAAGCTGAAAGGATGTCTTTTTCTTACAGCATGGTGAAAAGCGTCTTTTTGTGGGGGAGCAAGACAAACTAAAGTGATAATTAGGGTTTAGTATTTTTGGGCTTCATTTTTGAGGAAACAGCTCATGGTTGGCTGAAACCTTGTCTGAATAAGGCAGCAATTAAGACTACAGTTGTGTCACAATCCCTCTTTCACACACACTCACACACATCCACACAATGTGGACACAATTCAACTGTTCATGGCAAAACATTATTTAACATTTAACATAATCTAAATAGGCATATCGAGACATTTTGTCTTGTCTTGTTAAACAATAGCATGTTATGATGTTCAATGTTATCATGCTAATGTTAGCGTTTTGCTCAAAATAAAATCGTGGGAGTTCATCAAACTTTTAATATTTATAGGAAATTCCGTGTGACATATTGGATAAAGAACAGTCTTTTCACCAGGATTTAAAATAAAGTAGGTTTCAATGTTCCCACCACATGCATTTCTGATGATTTTGGTAGGATGCTAATAGAGGCTTCGGCTGACTTGGTATAAGACGCTAATAAAATATTTTCTATCAAAATGATGAGAGCTGCTTGCCTGCTAGGAGCCAGACACATAATTTAGACACAATTAAACTCTTCATGGCCCAGTATTATTTAACATTAAACATTATTTAATCTAAGTATACAGTATGGAGACATTTTGTTTTGTCCTGTTTTACAATTTGAGCATGCTAGCATGTTAGCGATTAGCTCAAAAACTATTTGTCGAAGTCATGCTCATCAGAATATTCATATTTCCATTGAATTCAGCGTTACATATTGTATACCTTCGAAAGAAAACATTCTCTTCACAAGGATTTCAAATGTAGAGTAATGTAGGTTTAAAAATGTTCACCAAAATGCACTTCAGATTATTTAGTGAGGATACTAATCAAGACTTAAGCTGTGTTGGACTGGTTCAGGTGCTAAAAAAGTGTTATCTCAAATGATGAGAGCTGTTAATCGGCTAGGGAGCCAGAAAAGGAAACATGATTCAACATTACAAACCAAAATATCAAAATCAAAATAAGCATATAGATACATTCTTGCAACCAACCAGGGGCTACACATTTCAGTCAGCCGCTCGGGTTACAACCCCATCACTTCCTCTGACCACAAACACAGACGGAGGAGGGAGGAGGGAGGCGGAGAGATGTAGAGAGCCTGGTCAGCCCAAGTAAAATGCATTCTCATTAAACTTTAATGCTGGGGAGGTCTGAGAGCACTAAAGACGCTACCCACTGAGCGCGCTCAGGTCTCTCACTCTCAACACACTCCCGACCCCCCCACCCGCCCCACCCTCCTCCGTCAGTGTCCCACATAGTGTTCACTATCTGTTACTGCTGCAGCTAATGATTAACCAAATGTGCACAGCTGTATAAACAGAAAGACACAAGGCTGTTTCCCAAACTGCACCATCAAGTCAAAGACGATAGCTAGCACACAGGTTAAAGGACTTAAAAAGAGATAACAGCAGGCCAATATCGTGGACCATTATTAGGATTTACGCTAGGGAAATGTCCCCACCGCTCTTTGAATGTATATTTTTTTTAAATGTTCCTAAAAATAACCTGCAAAGAGAAATCTTATAAATGAGAACTCTTGGAGAGAACAGTACAATCTCGAGAACAGTTTGTCCATTCACACTTGGTGGGTGTATTTGTGGGGACCCAAGTGGACTTGCGACACATTTAATATTAGTAAGCTTTGAATAGAAAATAGAATAGCAAACATGGCTGGCACTTCGCAGCAGCGAGGCTAAGGCACTGCAATAGTTGAATAACCTATTGAGTTACAGTAGCCTCAGATTTGCAAACACAACAAGATCATTGTGTCTTGCAGTGACGCACTGTACAGTGCAGTTTCTCGTGTCTTGCCTCCATTGTTCCCACGGACATACTGCAGTTTGTGCTGCTGTGTATGATAGACTACTCTACTGCACTTTACTTTTTAACATTTGTAGCTACAGTAGCTATAGCAACACGGTGCTGTAATCTCATGAGGATGTGACAGCCCTGGCTTTAATTGTTTATTGTGACAATGATGACAACTTATTGAAGAGCGATAAAAATGTGGGTTGTACTGTGCGTGGGAGATGAGCAACTCACTTTTTATTTTGAATCAGCACAATATTTCCTACAACTTTTCAGAACAAGTCACACCCATGCCATGGAATTGGCTTTAAAAAGTAAATGTGGGTGGAAAACATTTTTTAATTAATGTCAATAAAAATGATACTCTAAAACGCCCAGTACACACAGAATTATCATATTGGACAAATCAATTAAGGTCACTACACCACTGTATAGTAATTGTAAAATGGGTCATACAGTACAAGACGAAACAGTAGAAATGAAAAACCATGTAAACAAATACTGAAACACCTCCATCACATATCTCTGATGTAATTCCATTACATAGCGACATCACTATGTAACTCTCCCAGTTCAATTGCCCAGAACTCGTACACATTGTACGTGCATATTGCTAAGGGTTGGGACTTTTCTTACACATCTGTAAGCGGTTGACCAATAACAGACAAACAACAGAGCCAGCCAGCTATCCCATCAGAGCAGACTTGGCTCTGGTGTCAGACAGAGGGTGAAAAGAGGTGCTGCAGGACAGGCAGTTTGAGGAAAATAAAGAGCTTTTTGTCACAGTAGAGAAATAAAATATAAATATAAACCACCAAAATGAGTAGAATAGGTCCTCTTTGAATTGTGTTAATATTACCGCCTTAATTAATGTGCATGTTACCTATTCAAGCATTTCAACTAAGTTGGTCCAACTATTTTTTCAGTGTTTGACAATTAACAAGAAGCAAACGCAAGATGCAGCTTGATGAGACATGCTGCAAAGATGACAGAAGTGTAGACAAACAAGAAGCCATACACACATACACATATACACGCACACACACACACACACACACACACACACACACACACACACACATCCCACTGGCTTTCATTCCTCCAGGTGTTGCAGACACACGCGACTGCTTTTGAGTTATTTTAATTAAGAGCAAAGTGTGAAGATTGAATCCAGCATACTCTAAACACACACACACACACACACACACACACACACACACACACACACACACACACACACACACACACACACACACACACACACACACACACACACACACACACACATATGGAGAACAGAGCTTCGCATTCTCTCCAGCTGTCTGTGAAAAGAGTGGCTGCAAAGCAACAGGACACACTGTACAGTAAAAGAGGCATTCTGTCTTTGCAGGCCTGATTTCCCTTCTTCGAGGTTTCATCCTCACACCGAGAGAACAGCAACACCACCTGGGAGTGTGCGCTGCATTTTGTGTGCTGTCTCTCACAAGCACTGCAGTACACATGCTGCATGGACTGTACAGATACTCTGTGTATGTAGGTATGTGGATTTTGTGTGTGTGTGTGTGTGTGTGTGTGTGTGTGTGTGTGTGTGTGTGTGTGTGTGTGTGTGTGTGTGTGTGTGTGTGTGTGTGTGTGTGTGTGTGTGTGTGTGTGTGTGTGTGTGTGTGTGAGAGAGAGAGTGCATGTATGTGTTCACCTTTGAGAATAGGAGTGGTTACCCGTTTACATTAGAAATCAAATTCACACATAACACCCACACAGACACCGTTTCATACGTTAATAGTTGAATTCAGCAGTGGGCCAAACTCAACCAGGTTAACAAGAAAAAAAAGAGGTGGAGAACATCAACAGCAGCCAGTGGACTGAATATTTAAATATTTCAGGAACTGCTTCCAAGTGTGTGCTATTTTCAGACCTGATCCATAATTCAACATTAGCATTTTTCTCGCAGAAACCTTGAAACTCTTAAGTCTGCTCTGGAGAATGTTTCTCTTTATCTTATCCAGATTGGTTTAGTAAAAATATTTGTTCTTTTTACTAGTGAAAACATTTGGTAACTTGGTCATAATGCTAGCTGCTACTGTTTAAGATGATAAGCTGTGAAAACAAGTGAAAACTATGCTAGCAGGGAAAAAGATACCACAGATTTGTACTAAAGAGAGAGATATTGAATAAAACAGGTTTAGTGGACAAAACATCTGCTGTTGGATAAAGGCTAAAATGCTAACAAAAGAAACGATGCTCGATTTCAATTATTCTTGCAGAAAAATGTGTTTATTAAGGCCATTTCACACATTTCATCTTTTGAAAGTTGAAAAGTTAAATGTGTAAGCAAACATCTGTGTACTTTCACATTAGCACTATTAGCATTTTGAGTCAAGAATGTGTGAAACACAGAATTTCTTGGTTTCTCACAATTAATCATCATATTTATTTCTATCAGCCTATCCAAGATTCAAAGGTTTTAATGTCATATGCCCAGTAGCTACAGTGTAGACATGAGCACCTCCAACAATGCAACACATTTATATAACACATTAAACAATCAAACAATTTCAAAAATAAAATACAAATCAAGCAGAAGTCTATATCCACTGTATTGTACAGTAAGATGAAATTAAATACTGTTGATTACAGTGATTACTATTGAGATAAATGAATTGTATTTGTTAATTGTAAGTTGACAACAGATGAATGCTTATAAAAATACTGTAAATAGAAATGTGTTCAAATCTCATATTCCAACAATCTATGTCCTTAATGTTTGTGAATAAATCACAAAGTTGCACTAGTCAAATGTCACTCAGATACTTGGAGATAAGGAAGGCTAATAACAACAGCATAACGCTATTGTTTTAAAATCAAACAATATATTTACCTATCAATATCAGAGCAAATAATATGTTTTGAATTTGTGAACAATTGTCTGTCAAATCAGCAGAGGAAGTCATGTAGAAACAGCTGTTTGCTGCTGGTATGGCTCTGTCTCATACTTATTTCCCTGATAATTTGCTAAGAGAGGAATGTTGTTGGTCCTTAGTTGTTTTCACAACCACGAAATTCAAGCAGGCTAAGAAACAGTGTCCGTCCATGGATCTACGTTCTGTTTCAGTGCTGTGGACAGTGCTGCACCTACGCAACAAACAGCATCAAGAATACAGCACAAAAAAAAATTCAACAAAAGGAGCAAAACTTGACCAATCAGATTCAACTACGTAAGCACTGTGGAGACATGATGACAGTACAATACCAATACATACACATACAGTGGGGCAAAAAAGTATTTAGTCAGCCACCAATTGTGCAAGTCCTCCCATTTAAAAAGATGAGAGAGGCCTGTAATATCTATCATAGGTAGACCTCAACTATGAGAGACAGAATGAGAAAAAAAAATCCAGGAAATCACATTGTAGGATTTTTAATGAATTTATTTTCAAATTATTGTGGAAAATAAGTATTTGGTCAATAACAAAAGTTCATCTCAATACTTTGTTATATACCCTTTGTTGGCAATGACAGAGGTCCAACGTTTTCTGTAAGTCTTCACAAGGTTTTCACACACTGTTGCTGGTATTTTGGCCCATTCCTCCATGCAGATCTCCTCTAAAGCAGTGATGTTTTGGGGCTGTCGCTGGGCAACACGGACTTTCAACTCCCTCCAAAGATTTTCTATGGGGTTGAGATCTGGAGACTGGCTAGGCCACTCCAGGACCTTGAAATGCTTCTTACGAAGCCACTCCTTCGTTGCCCTGGCGGTGTGTTTGGGATCATTGTCATGCTGAAAGACCCAGCCACGCTTCATCTTCAGTGCCCTTGCTGATGGAAGGAGGTTTTCACTCAAAATCTCACGATACATGGCCCCATTCATTCTTTCCTTTACACAGATCAGTCGTCCTGGTCCCTTTGCAGAAAAACAGCCCCAAAGCATGATGTTTCCACCCCCGTGCTTCACAGTAGGTATGGTGTTCTTTGGATGCAACTCCGCATTCTTTCTCCTCCAAACACGACGAGTTGAGTTTTTACCAAAAAGTTCTATTTTGGTTTCATCTGACCATATGACATTCTCCCAATCCTCTTCTGGATCATCCAAATGCCCTCTAGCAAACTTCAGACGGGCCTGGACATGTACTGGCTTAAGCAGGGGGACACGTCTGGAACTGCAGGATTTAAGTCCCTGGCGGCGTAGTGTGTTACTGATGGTAGCCTCTGTTACTTTGGTCCCAGCTCTCTGCAGGTCATTCACTAGGTCCCCCCATGTGGTTCTGGGATTTTTGCTCACCGTTCTTGTGATCATTTTGACCCTACGGGGTGAGATCTTGCGTGGAGCCCCAGATCGAGGGAGATTAGCAGTGGTCTTGTATGTCTTCCATTTTCTAATAATTGCTCCCACAGTTGATTTCTTCACACCAAGGTGCTTGCCTATTGCAGATTCAGTTTTCCCAGCCTGGTGCAGGTCTACAATTTTGTCTCTGGTCTCCTTTGACAGCTCTTTGGTCTTGGCCATAGTGGAGTTTGGAGTATGACTGTTTGAGGTTGTGGACAGGTGTCTTTTATACTGATAACGAGTTCAAAAAGGTGCCATTAATACAGGTAACGAGTGGAGGACAGAGGAGCCTCTTAAAGAAGAAGTTACAGGTCTGTGAGAGCCAGAAATCTGGCTTGTTTGTAGGTGACCAAATACTTATTTTACAGAGGAATTTACCAATTAATTCATTATAAATCCTACAATGTGATTTCCTGGATTTTCTTTCTCATTCTGTCTCTCATAGTTGAGGTATACCTATGATAAAAATTACAGGCCTCTCTCATCTTTTTAAATGGGAGAACTTGCACAATTGGTGGCTGACTAAATACTTTTTTGCCCCACTGTACATACATACATACATACATACATACATACATACATACATACACACATACACACATACACACATACATACATACATACATACATACATACATACATACATACATACATACATACATACATACACACACACACACACACACACACACACACATACACACACACACACACACACACACACACACACACACCTACCTACCTACCTACCTACCTACCTACCTACCTACCTACATACATACATACATACATACATACATACATACATACATACATACATACATACATACATACATACATACATACATACATACATATGTGAACTTTGTGATTATATTTACCAGCAGTTCTTTCATAACACATAAGTGGATTTGAGTCTTTGTTGTTATGAAACCTTGAGTGCAGCTTTAAGCTTTAACTATCTTTTAAAGATAAAACAACTATCTTTTTCTCCTGAGCCTAATCTTGGCCTTGGCTAGCAAACTGTAGATGACCTCTCAGTGGACAGTAACAGCCATATCAGACAGAAGGCGGGAGGGGGGGGGGCTTTAATGCCCTCTATATGCACCCTGTAGCCTACTGCCTGGGGGAGGCCTGCTGAAGAGATTAGAAGTGTGTGTGTGTGTGTGTGTGTGTGTGTGTGTGTGTGTGTGTGTGTGTGTGTGTGTGTGTGTGTGTGTGTGTGTGTGTGTGTGTGTGTGTGTGTGTGTGTGTGTGTGTGTGTGTGTGTGTGGGACCCCTTAAAGAAGATCTTCCCACTCTTTGAGTCACCCCCTTTTTCTCTCTCTTTGCCCCGCTCTAATCCTTAAAACCTCTAAATCCTCCCTCCTCTCCCTTCTGCTGTGTGCTCGGTCCTGATTCCTCTTCCGTCCATCTGGTGTCAAGGAACCAACAAACACCTTGTATTAGCCAGAGATCAAAACAAGGTTGAAGAATTTCAGAAATGTTAGAAAAAAATAAAATAAAGCGAGATGTGAACTTTGCGTACTACTACTGCAGGAATGAGTCCTAAAACCAGGAATAAGTTAGCATTATACCACTTGAACTAATTTTTTTAATAAATTGTTGGTTGGATGCCTGAAAGAAGATTTGTGCTTAACAAAAGCACATAGGATATTTTCACATTTTGTTCCAAGACATAAAATATGCGTCGTAAAAATTAACTGAGTGAGACTAGTAAATGTCATCATGCTGAAAAATAGCCACGATTGGCAATTGCATTAATGCTACTATAATCTATAAGTGGAGTTACTATTTGGAAATTATCCTCCTGAACAAAGCATGCAAGTATCATAAACGTGTAGCCACAGATCTTATTTTCGGAAATATTCCGAAATCCAATGGAAAAATGTCATTGATTTTTTTTAGGGAGCCTTTACAATGCTTATTTAAGTAGCAAAAATACGTCTATTGAAAAATGAAAATATAACAGCAAGATAAAAAGATATAGGGTTACCATAGCATGGACATTACAGAAAATAATACTGAGAGCCTGAACATAGACACTAATCATATTTGGCCTAAATGCTATGACATGAGAGCTAAAACAAAAGACATTGCATGTGTTTCCAAAGATCTTATTTTTCTGTAATATTCCAAAATCCAATAGAATAATCCCATTGCTTTTAGTGGAGGGATCTCTTGAGATGCTAACTTTTGGATCTGCCTACAATAATAGGTCATCACTGCACCACTCTGTAGTGTTTACATGCATTAACTGTAACGCAAGCAGGTGCTTCCATTACCCCATCCGTCACTCCAGCATGCGTCCAAACACGTCTGAAATGTCTACAACCTCTCCGCTGAGCACATCAATATTTTACACATTGTTTCTATATTTACATTTTGGAAACCTCAAAAGGTCCCATGGGCTGGTGGGAGCGTTTGATTGCAGAGAAAAGATTTCCTGCTGTGCTGTAAGAGCTTCTACGTCACAGCACAGGAGAGGGTTGGTCCCTGCTGCGTTCAGCATTTCACTCACTGCCCTCTGCATGGCTAGCATCCTCTGGATTAGGAACTCAATGGAGGTTTATCAAGTCAATGGAGAGAGTCTCTGAAGTCTACAGTGTATTAGAGGTGGACAAAGTGTTCGTTAGCGCTGTGAATCAGTGAGTCCAGCTGCTGAACTCTCACAGCGAATGATTAGCCTGGAACCTGGTGTCCTGGCTCTGGGAGACGTTGGTTTCTCCCAGGCTATAGGGTAAAGTCATGACCGATAAAATCCAGTATCAGTTTAACCTTATCACTGCCAGCTGCTCCGGTCTCAGGAGCTGACCAGGTGAATAGTCCTGACGTAAGGCACAGAATGTTCATCGTCCGCTTATTATAACTACTCTTCCAATATAGAAAAATGGGTTCTAGGAGTCACGTATAAAGGGAGGTATGAAATATATTGCTTAAAAGAAACTCCATCACAGAAATAATTAAGACCATGTGTCAGATTTAAATGAATGTAATTGTACACAGTATTTGTGACTTATCTAAAATGTTGCTTTATAATTAGACTGACTTGCAATTTCATTATAATGTGGACCAATAAACCAGAGAGCGGTTTTATTTCTCCACTATAACCGTTATTCTTGTATTTTATGTCCTTCTTTTGACTGTATTTATATATTTATTTTTAATATGATTCTGTTGCACTATATCTTAATGTTTCATTTTTTAATGTTCTGTTGAATTGTGCTGAAATAACTTGCCTTGCCTATATACAGCTCCGGAAAAATGAAGAGCCCACTCCACATGTTTCTTAAATCTTTATCTCTACATGTATGGCAGCCATTCAAGTGTGTGTTAAATTTCAACACAGAGACATGTTGTCAGTAGTTTATAGAATACAATAAAAAAAAAAATAATAATTTAACTCAAAGACAAACCTATAAATAATGAAACAAGAGAAAATGATGCTGAAGTGGTCTCTTAATTTTTTCCGGGGCTGTATATGGGGGATCAGATATTGGTGACAGTGGATGTTTATGGTATCCAATATGTTAATAAAAGCAATTCAGTACATGTAGTGGCAATTTTTCTGTCACTTACTATTATTTAAAAAAATGCAGTGACATGTCTCCATGCTTTAATGTTCAAATGTAATGTTATTTTTCTCATACTGCCTGTGCTGCAGCACCTCTTTTCACCCTCTGTCTGAAACCAGAGCCCAGGGTTGGCCAATAGAAGCACACATTTTACGCAGTGACCCTAACCCTTTGGCGCAGATGTAAACAAAGGACTAAAATGGAGGATCTAAATAAGGTAAACTAAGATCATACGAGGACAGCATAAACCAACCAACAGACCCTGGCTAAAATGCAAAATGTGGCAGGATCTTCCTTGGGCCTTTAGTCTTTTCCATAACCCCACTGACTGAAAACACGACCAGAGGATGGTGGAAACTCACACAGTGCATCTACTATAATTGTTCTGTGGCTTTCCAGTTGTGGTTCTATAAGGTTCTCTAGGTAAAACCCAATATATAAAGGTTTTTCTCAACACAACTGTTGCACACTACTACACATGCATGGTGGCAGATAGTTCAACAACACCCATCTAACTGTTCTTTGGGACCACAACAAACTATTTTTCTTTTCTTTTGAATGAACTGAAACATACGTATACATTCCATTAACTATAACCTATAGTTATCTACTCTAGAAAGATAGCATGTATGCTAATGCTACTCCGTACCTTAAACTACTGGATGCCATATGTTTCATCACTCAAGATACTGTATATGGAGAGAATGTTTGATGGTTTGCCAGGTGTTTACACGGCACCAGCATTTTCCTCTTTATGAGACAGTGTTGTCAAAGAGTCAAATTTCAAGCTCATGTGTGAGTGGGTATGAATTCTGGGTCTCTGAATTGTTGATAATTATTGTCCTGTTATTGAGTGCATTTGATGTTTAGCAGAGGTGTGACAAGATGTGTGATTGTTGCTATATTTTTGAAAATGCATCGCCATGTGCGAGAAGGTGAAGGTGTCTAAAATGAAAGAAAATGTCTGCTGTCAATCCTCCTCCATTTACTCTGCCTCTGCATACCATACTGAATACTACTGCTTCACTAATTCTCACTTCACATTATTTGTGTATTTCTGTAAAACCCCATCCCGCCTTTGTCCAGAGTGTCCTGGCCCCATCGATGGGTATCCAGAGGATGAGGCCATTATCTACTGAACCTGAGCCTGTGCCTTATGGAACATTAAATACATCACTTCCTATCCAGATGCAGCTCCTCTTTAGGCTACAGTCAGGAAATGAACACATGTAGCCATTAGAATGGAAGCTGGCCGTGAGTGCTATATGGGATGCTGCTGCACGCCTGCTACGGTAACATCCTTTATTATGGAGCCAGAGACAGGCCCTCGCATGTTCCACAGCAGCTGTGGGTGCAGCTCGGTGGCTGGTCTGGTGCTTTTGGTACCATTTGCTTCTGCTGGAAACCCCAGAGGCATCAAACTGCAATGTAGCTTTGTATGAGGCAGCTGTAGCACACCGAGTTCTCACCACAAAACACTTACAGAAAGTACCTCCTGTGTTTTATAATGCTACCAGCCGGAAATCTGATCTCCACACAGCTGAGATTCTTAGTATTTGGCACATATATCACCATTTGATCAACATACAGAGGCTTTTCAAAGGTGCTACAGTATAACCGGTCTCTTTTCCTCATCTCTATCGTTCCCCACCACACCCCATCTTTCCTCTACGCCAAAGGGAGCACAAATGATCGCACACACCGCCTCACCAGCGTCCGTGTGTTGGCTTTATCTAACGGTTTGTGTCGCTGCAGGCCCAGGAGCTATAATGTCATTATCGTTCCTATTATTGTCAAAGCCATTTCTATCCCTTTACACACACACACACACACACACACACACACACACACACACACACACACACACACATACACACACACACACACAGTGATAAAGCCACTCTAGCCTGTGTGTGCGCGTAAAACGGAAAAATCAGTGTTGGATGTGTAAACTGAGGGATGGGGTGCAGTCCCCATTGATGAAAACGAGTGGGTGAAGGATGGTTAATGCTATGATTCATCCCCACACCCCTAACCACTGACGCCGCCACTGCCTCCACCAAAACTATCACACCCCGTCCTCACGGCCCTATCTTCACCTGGCACACGTTTGACCCTGTTTCGGGTCATCTCCACTGACAGTGATTGTATATTGTTTTAATTTATTGATTCTGGCAGCATACAGCCCCCCCCCCCACCCACCCCCCGCCTCTGGTAGTGCTCACTTCTATTAGCACAGCACCACCTCGGGTGCTGGATGTGAAGGGCAGGAGGTGCTGACCACTACGACAGTAACGGTGGGTTATAATGGGCAGCTCCATTTTACAAACTGGGATTAGAATGCGTTATAACTTCCACAGAAAAGGAAGAAATCGTTCCTCTTACTTTAGCATGGCTTGTTCTTTATCCTCTTCCTCCTTTTGCCGAGCCATCACTGCCATAATGATCTTCCTCTCCTCCTCGGTCAGATGGCTGAGGTCCGGCAGGTCCGGCATGTTTGGCGTCGCGGTGGGTGGGCGAGGGCCACCCTGGGGCCCCACCGAGGCGGACATCTTTTCCACCACCACCCCTCCTCCTCCTCCTGCTGCTCCTCCTCGGCGAGTCGTTTCGGCTGACAGGTTTCCCGGAGCGTTTCCGAGCCACACCTCACGACATGGTCCGCAGGCGGAGCGGCAGCGGCAGCGGCAGCCGCAGACAGTGCACGCCGCTCATGTTCGCAGGCACCCTCGGTTGTGCTTTTGTTTGTCCTCTCTGGGTGTTTCTCCCACCACGCTCTCGTCGTCGTTCCCCCCCACCCCCCGGCTGCCCGCCTCTGCCCTCCACCGCCCGGATTCACGGGGAGCCCATGTCCGTTTTTCTCACGCCGGGACTTGAGTCGAGCTGAGGGGGGGCCCTGCTGGATCTCTCGCCTGGGCTGTGCTGCCGTCGTCGGGCTGGAGCTGGATGTTGGGGCGGTATAGGCGGAGTCCGTGCTGCCTCTCTCTCTCCCCCCTTCTCTCTCGCTCTCTCTCAGTCAATGGGATGCAGCCCTCCTCCTCTCTCCCGTTTTTTCTGCGGAGGTGCGCTTACTCATGTGAGAATGGGGTCCTCATCATCATCACATGCAAGCACAGCCTTTACTGTGGCTTCACACACACTCTCACACACGGCTCATAAAGTTTAACAGCCATAACCAGTGTTCATTATAACCTATTCTCGCGATACTTTCTGTTATTTTGCCAATTCATATAAATCAACTGGGCTATTTAAAGCTTGTTATCTGAAGCCCAGTATCAACATGCAGTACGGATCCTATTGGTCCTACACGTTTATGCATTTCAGCACCATGGACAGCAGCTCGTCTGAACAGCATTGTGTGTTGGCACAGATCTTCTTTTCCAATTCTTTTTTGATTTTGTGAGCTATTCGAACATCTAAGCTGCTTAATATGTATATGCATCCATACAGAAAAACAGGTTATAGACTTATCCTTCTCCTGTGCCACTATCTATTGCAGTAACGGCACATAGACTGTAGCACAAGTTGCAGTTGTTGCACATCCAATTTTATTATTGCGTTTTTATTCTTATATTTATGATTTTTTAATGTTGCACAAGTAACTTAATGTATTGTTATTTTTGCATATGCGTTATGTAGATCTCTTTTACTATGTTTTGTGCGTATCATATGTTTAGCCTCTGTGGATGTGTGCAAGACAGTCTTTCTCCTGGGTTCAAGCGACATGTTTTTGTGCCTTGATCAAAGTTTACACTTCATATGTCATAGAAAAGAATGCTATTTATTTTCATTACTCGTGGTTAAAATAAAACAAACAAAACTAACATTGATAAAATAGAAGTAAAATCATATTTTAGTTTTGACATTTTTTATGAATTGTTTTGTTTTTTTGCATACAGGGCATGCATAACAAAATTAGATACAGTTAAAACAAAAACACATTAAATAACAAAATAAAAATCCACAAATCAGAAAAATTAAAAGAGATGAGCTTTAATTTGTATAGCTTACAAATAACAGATAACATATTAATACTCATACCTAGATTCATTATCACATCTACCATTGAGTCATTAGTCATGTTTTATGTTCTATTTCTCGTTTATTTTTCCCTCCTTTCATTGAAAATATGGACTTGATTTTCTGATGTTATAGTTATTGTTTCCATTCCATCCATTTTATTTACCAGATTCATCCCTTCTGAATTTAAGTTATGATCGTTTAACTAGTTCCTTCCTCTTAATGCATTATTTTTTTTAATGTTCTGCAGGGCTTTTCACTAATCTCATATGTCTGTTTTCCTTTTTTTCCGTACGTTAACGTTTCCTTCTTTTCACCAATTCAATCGTTATTTAAATTCCACACTTATATATTCCTATTTGCATTACATTGGATGAGATAAATTGAAACTTTGGAGATGTGTTTTTTTCTGTTGTCACCTTTTCATCAGTCCTCAGCCAGACTTCCTCCCTGCTCGTTGTGCATTCACATCCACTCTCCCAGGCTATACCGACCCGGAGCTGCCACACGGTGACGTAATGCCCGCTGAGTGTCCGGGTCCCTCCAGCAGATGGCATCACCCCGGCCGCTGCTGCCATCCAGCCTCCGTCACATGACGTCACCCGTTAGGTGAGTGTACCAAGGTGACGTCAGCTTCCCGTGGTGCAGAATTTTGTCATCATTTTGGTCGTGACTAGGGACCACCAGACCCGAGTGACACAGTCGTGCCAGAGCAGATCTGTGCTGCAGACCTTAGACTAAAAATAGACCCGGAGGGGGATTGGTACTTTACCCCGAGCCTTCCCGTGTTCCTCTCGGTCACCCTGAACATGGTCAATAGGATGAGCCAATGTATTACTGTGGTAAAATACTGAAATGGCAAAATGTGTTGTACTGATTAATGCAATCCATCGGGTTACACAAAAAATGTAATCTAATCTGATTACTTTTGCATTACTTCACAATGATTATTGTCATAAATTGAACAGGCTTCGGGAGTAACGGATTACATGTAAAAGTGTTATATAATCAGGATACACAAAAAGTAACAGTATGCAGTTACTTTTATAAATAAAAAACATAATTAGATTTTTAAAAATGTCATTACAAGCAGGATTACAACGCATTTTAATATAAATATTGATATATATATATATATATATATATATATATATATATATAATATGATATATTACGATCTACATGCCCATTTTATTGTTGCTTTGTAAACTGTACTAAGCATTCATGGATACTTGTTGTGTTGGTCTATAGTACTTGGGCATATTTTGGATAGAAAATAGCTTGGTTTATTGCATGGCATTTGATATTAAGGTAATCAAAAAGTCACAGAAGTAGCCTAATCGGGTTGCATCTCTGTTATATTGTGGTACTCATTTTAGGTTACTGATTACATTTTTTTTTTATAGGTAAATAGTTATTTTCTATTTAGTCTATTTCTTATTTTGTATTTATTTAGGTCATTTTCAGTTTATATGTGTTTCTTGAGTCCCATTTTGTCCTCAAACCAAGGTGGACTCTGAGACTTTGGGGCCCTGTGACAACGGCTTAAGCCCTGTTCTGAAATGCATCCATGAGCTGAAGGGATTTGCATCAAATGTATCACACATGCTATACATATTTCAAAACTCATATTTACATAAGATGTAATGTGTTTGTTCAATTTAAAATAAAAAGTGACCAGAGTGCAAAGTAGGTGCAATGTAAATATTTAGTTAGTGATATATTTAAAAACAACATGTGAAATTGACCATTGGTAAGCGAAGCAATCATTTTCAGTAATTATAGAACATTTATTTTTACATTCTGACCAATAAGTAATTACAATGCCACTGTCTACATATCCAACACCTAAACTAATTGAACATACCGACATCTAGTGGACAGATAGAGACACTGCATATAGCGAGAGAACCTCTCCACAACTTACTACCAAGACTGTATAAAGCTTATTATTATGTTTTAATTTAAGTCCGGTAAAGCGAGACTGTGAGGTTTGTTAAACAGAATTTAAGTGGTAAACGAAGGTATAATGGAGATGATTAAGTGGAAAAGTCACAACGTGGGCCAATTTGTGCATTAGGCTCTAGTTTATAGCCTATCTGTCATAGAGCAATATCTAGCTAAAGATTGCTAACATTAGCTAACAGTTAGCAACCACAAGGTTTTGGTTATATCTGACAAAGGAAGAGACCGTTACGCAAATTTTTTGGGTGGGAAAGGTGACTGAACTTTATGTTTGACTTAGTAAAAAGAAAGATCATCCTCAAGTTAATTACAATTTGGTTTGGACCCCCCCTTAGTTTGGAAAAAAAAAAACTAAGCCTAGCGTGCTTGCAGCTTTCAGAAAAGGTTGAAAGTGAAACATCATTGTTTTTTTTTTTTTTAAAGTGCTGGCTTTCATTGCTAATAAAACAAATAATTCGAGATAACAGTCGTGTATTATTTCTTCTAAGTTTCAAAAACCAATTTAGATTGAAAAAATTGATAATTATTACACAGTAAAGTCTTTGTGGTTAAATATTTTCTCTAACGATGTGAGAAGGTTGCAGTTATTTATTTATTTTGTTGTAACAGCAGCAGGACAAAACCAGAAAAGAAAGAGAAGATTTGTCAAGTTACAGTGATAATAATTTAATTTAAATTTTGTGATATGAAATACAAATCTCATAGTATATATGAGATTTGTATTTCAAATCTCATATATATGAGATTTGTATTTTGTTTTTGTTTCTGCATCTGTTTTCTTTGTGCACCCCCTTGAGGCATTTGTTGTGATTTGGGGCTTCCCAATCTTTTCATCCGTAACCTGATCTCCTAGTTTTGGTGTACCCTGGCCGTTGACATGTAGCCTTTTATAAAAGTTTTCACAGAGCATGGAGGTAAATTGATAAGGCTGTGACTTTAAATACATGTAGCTTTTTGATTCCTTCTTCTTTTTTTTAAAGACAAATAGTTTCAACATACAAACTAATGGAAGAAAGATGTTTATTCGGAAATTGAAAATATCCCTAACACAATAGATTTTACACAAGATGTATGGGACGAGTGGTGCTAATTGAGAACAATCTTAATATCACAGAGATTGGCAAACACTTTGGCAATGGTCGGATTTCCTTTTTGTGATTGCACCTGAGTGATCCATTTTGAAACAATATTTTACATGAGCTTAAATGCACAAGCATTTTCTATTGACCTTTTCCATCGCTCAGACAATGCTTCAGAATAAATATTTCCTGACAATAAATCAAATTATTAATTCCTGCACACCTTTTTGGAGAGAGATATAAAGAATATGCAATGTTGTTTCAGACTTTGATATAACAAAAACATAGCAGATTTTAGAAGTCTTCAAGTGGGAGAGACATCAGATGGGTAAAATTCGACCCCCATCTAGCATGACTCAAGCGCTTCGCTCACATCTTCTGTGCGTGAGACCACTTTTCCATCAACAATCTCCTCAATCATCACCCTTGTCCTTTTGGTTATGACTGGTTTAGCTGTAAAGAAAACGTATAACAAACTCTTATATGTGGCATAGACATATTTACACGTAAAGAGCAAAAAGTTACATCAGTGATGTAAACCTACCTACGACTTCCTGTTTTTTGACAACTTCTTTGATTGTCACAGTTTTTTGGGAAGATTGACTTGAAGATCTACTGGAAGATATTCTGGAAGATAGACAAAAGTTACAATTAAAACCATAATATTAAACAATAGTGTGAAAGAATGGTCCAACATTTTGAGGTATTGGCTTTAGTGAGAAAGCCGATACCCCTCAAAAGCTAAATATGAAGTTATAGCCAGTTATTTGGCTTGTGGGAAAAAGAAAGAAATGTCTATAAGCATCTCTTAAGCTCCCTTGTTAACACATTATACCTGTTTGTTTATAATGTTTCAATTATTGAATTTCAAATGTGCTATAAGGCAGATTTTGCGATCTTTAGAAAAACCAAGCTAGCTGTTATTTATTCCTTGCTGGGATAGGCTAACTGTTTCTTAGCTGTAGCTTCACAATTATCATAAAACTTGAAGGGATTTTTTTTCCAAGATGAAAGTGATTTAGAGTTTCAATAGTTCAGTTAATAAGGGACAGATATCCAATAATCTGCCAGCATTGTTTAAGTCCAGCTACAGATAAAAAAAATAATCGCCAATGACTTTTGTGACAAGTCAACTTACCCTACATCCTCTCCATCCAACAGTCTCCTGTACTCGGCGATCTCCATCTCCAGCCTGGTCTTGATGTCAAGCAGAATCTGGTATTCGTTGGACTGCCTCTCAATGTCCTTCCTCATCTCCTGGAGTTCGTTCTCCAGGGAGTAGACCATGTTCTGGAGCTGGCTCAGCTGCTGGCTGTAGCGATTCTCGGTCTCTGAAAGCTGGCCCTCCAAAGCGGATTTCTGCACATAAGCAGAACAACAAGAAGGAGAATAAGCGGATTCTGAGTGCTGATATATTGTTTTTTCTTTATCTACCTAAGTCACTTACTCACTGATTGACTCAGTATTTATAGTGCTGGTATATTGCAACAGGTTAGAAAGTGTGGTAGAGAATATCTGTATATCAGATTTACCAGGCTATTCTGGGACTGCAGCTCAATCTGCAGGGCCTGCAGGGTCCTCTTCAGGTCGTTGATCTCAGTGCGGGAGGTCTGAAGGGTCTCTGTGCTGGCTGCAACCTGCTTGTTGAGTTCGTCAAACTAGAAAGAAGAAATTAAACATAAATATGTAAGCAATACCTGGATATTCAAGACTCTTCTTCAATGACATAAGATGCGGACATAATGTGTCTCCTTGCTCCCCTCACCTTGCCCTTGTACCAGGCCTCCATTTCACGGCGGTTCTTCTCAGCGATGCCCTCATACTGGCTTCTGATCTGATCCATGATCCTGGTCATGTCCTCCTGAGGCCCGGCGTCCACCTCCACGTTCACAGAGCTGGAACCAACCTGGCCTCTCATTGCTGCCATCTCCTACAGGCAGGACAACAGAGTCAAAGGTCAGGTAAGGTTAAAAATAAAACCATTATGAAACTTGGTAATAGTAGCACCGTCAGCTGTTTGTTAATGGATAAATATTGTGTTACTGCAGCTGCTGAGTGAGTTTACTGACCTAATTACTACGCTTCCATTCACTCCGTTTTTTAAAAATTTAACGTTATGTAGGTGTAGCTTTTAGCAACAGAGAGTGTTTTGCAAAGTTACATTAGCTTCTTGAAATGTATGCTAAAGTAACTTTGGTAATTACATTTTGTAAAGTATTTAAATAAATGAAAATTAAATTACTAAATGTATCATTATTTTTAAAAGTAAAAAAAACATAGTTCGTAATGATTCGTTAATAAACTTACTTTGTAAAATGTGTACACTATGTAGTTAATTTAAACAGGGTAGATTTGTCTTAAATCTAGCAGAGCAGACGTGGCAATCGCCAGTTAGCTAGCTAGCATCGTTATCATTTTTTGTACCAAATAGTTACGTCTTGCTAACTTTACGCGATAAACATACTTCAGCTTCTATCTGACCCATAACTTTCATTTATACATTTCGGTGTTCAAATAACATCACAACTGCTGCTGGTCCCTCAATTTCTGCTTCGTAGCCGAAATAGCAACTGCTTAGAGCGGAAAGTATCCAGCGTTCCACATTCACATTTTTAACTCATTCTGCGCCTATACTTGTCAGTGTAAACACACAAATGCCCCCAAAAGCTGATGACGTACATAAACATAGTAAAGTACAATGAACGAGACTACTCTCACCTCCTCATGGTTCTTTCTCAGGTAGACCAGCTCCTCCTTCAGTCCCTCCACCTGCATCTCCAGGTCAGACCGTGCCATGGTCAGATCATCCAGAACCTTACGCAGTCCCATGATGTCCGCCTCCACTGACATACGCACTGCAAGCTCATTCTCATACCTGTCAAGAAACAGGCACAGAGAGTTACCATCAACAAAAAAAGAAAAGGTGAAGCTCCACTGAAACCAGTTAAACCAGTGTTATGTGTTGACCGTTACACCCTTGTGACAATAAGTCCACACAGACAGGGAGTACAGTGTACAGAACAAACCTGCGTAGTTCCGGACATTTGTCATTATAAACTATGCTTTATAGGTTAATAACTTCTTATATAACATTTCCACTCACTTGATTCTGAAATCCTCTGCTGCCAGTCTGGCATTGTCAATCTGCAGCATCAGCCTGGCATTGTCTAGGGAAGCATCATAAATCTAGAAGGAAGAAAAGTAATGTCAACAGTTTATTATCCACATATAATACAGCCACAAAGGTGTGTAAGTGCTTCGGTATTTGGAATGTGGGCTGGTCAGCTGTACAGTAGAGTGTTTTTTAAACCTGACCTTGCATCACTTCTTTCATCAAGTGTTAAGCATCACTCTTGGCAGTGCTTGTGGGCAGTAGTTAGAATTAAATAAAGAAAAAGTAGTGATGGTTTTGAAGTCCAAACTAACCTGTTCTCTATGACATTAACTCACTAATATGTGATATTCTTTAATAACTGAGAATGATATCGCTGTCTAGACTACATAGTGAGTCTGAATAAAGTAAGAGGACTCAATATGGTGGAAAATGTTAAATATGATATGTCTATAGATGATCTATTCTAATGTATTCTAATCCGTGGAGTGTTGTGTTTTAAAATAAAAGCTTAGACATGGGAAAAGTAGTTATTCATCTTTTTTAGAAATACAAAATTATTTGGTTATTATTCAAGATTACCAGGACAAAATTGATAATATCACATTTAGTATCATATTATTTAAAACAATGGCTTGAGGTAAGTTTAGAGATGGGAAAATGCACTAAATAACATTTATTGTAGGTTATTAGGCTATCTTATTATTTTACAGTAGTAAAGGGGATCTTGCCTTTTTGCGCAGGTCCTCGATGATTATCTGGTATTTGCTGTAGTCCCTGGTACTGGGGGCTTGCTTAGCCATCCACTCGCGGATTTGAAGCTCCAGCTGCGCATTGGCGGACTCCAGAGCGCGCACCTTCTCTAGGTAGGTGGCCAGGCGGTCATTGAGGTTCTGCATGGTTTGCTTCTCGCTGCCACCAATGCCCATACTGCTCCCGCCGCCTCCGCCGCCTCCGAGTGCACCTGCCAAGTCAAAACCAGCGCCGAGCCCGTTGGAGGCGTAGGACACGCGGACACTTCTACCATCTGCACCGCCATACACGCTCCTAGACCCCCTGCTGGAGCCAGTCCTCATATTGGACATGGAAGAACTACTAAACCCAGTGCGATAAGTGGCCATTGTGACTTCTGTTCTGACTCAGGTGCAGCGTTCACTTCGACTTGTCTAACCCGGGAGGAGATGCTGTTAAGGCAGCCTGGAGGATGCACTTTATAGCCTCCTTCCCGGAGGTGGGAGCGGCCGAACAGGTAGGTGGGAAGTTGCGGCTCCATCATGACAGGTGTGACCACACAGGGCGTGGTGGTTTTGGCATTCAGGTTTGCTGTCCGATATAACGGCTGGCAGGCAGGGCACATAGGCGTGTGAGGTGTTTTTTGTTCATCACGTCAACTTTAATTAAGCCAGTCTAATACTCTTGGTGTCATGCAGAATAGAGGATTGGCATTTATTTTCCACGCTGTCTGTAGATTGTTGATAACTTAAGAAGTAAGCATGTCCCACATGTCTTATAGTACCTGACCCAGAACTAAAAGAAACAATATGCAGAGGTGGAAGAAGAACTCAGATTATTATTAATTTAAGTAAAAGTAGCAATACTACAGTGTAAAAATACTCTGTTAAAAGTAAAAGTACAGCATTCAAATGTTTACTTAAAAGTAAAAAAGTATAAACATCACAATATACTTTAAGTACCAATAATGAAAGTAATCATTATGCAGAAAGGTACAATAAAACACCAAATATCTATTAGTTTTTTTAAACTGATAGGTGCATTTATGTGTTCATCACTTCCGTGTTGTACTTGAAGGGTTTTATTTGAATTACTTTAAACTCTGCTGGGTAGCTTAGCCTATATTAATGTATGATAATGAATGTGTTTTCATATTTTGTGTTAACCTAAATCAGCGAATTAGAAATAAAATATGTAAAATATATTTAACGTAATAAAAGTATAAAGCAGTTTAATTTGAAAATACCCAAGTAAAGTAGAAGTACCTCGTTTTTTAACTTGAGTACATCTTAACCTATCCAGCTAACATTAACATATGTTAGCTGTTAAAATATGTTAGGCTACATGGCTGTCTATGTTTACCTTAAAGCTATCTCCGTTCTCCTCAAAACAAAAGTCCTCTCTTGGAAATACACATAGAAGTTGGAGTTTACTGATGGCCTTACTGCTCTCTGAACCCTTTTAAAAGTATACCCCCCCAATGGATTTCCCAGCTGTCTGCTAGCAAGAGTTAGCGTGGATGGGCACTGGTTAAATTTGTCATACTTGTATATGTACGTATATGTTGTATACTTTTTTTCTGTTTTGTTGGGGGTGTTGTTGTTGCTAATGTAATACCTTTAACAACTATGGTCGTCTGGCACTTCTGTATGATAGGTAGCAGTTACCATGTGCTAGCATCAATTTTGTGTGTCAATACTTGAGTATCATTACTCTGTATGAGTTTGATTTATAATTCAAATGTTACTACTTAAAATGCACATAAGGTTAGCTAAGCGTGGCTGGGTGAAAAACAGATAACACAACATTTCCCTGTGCTGCCAAGATACTTGAAGGTTTGCCACCAAGCATTTTGTTTTTAAGATTACTTTGATTAAATTCTTATTAGGTGTTGGCAAATTTCTCAAAGAGCAAACATTTATTACTCAGAAAACATGTTTAATCAACCGTATCTGCCTCAAGCTATTGCTGCTGTTCCAAGCTGTTATAGGTGAGCAGATGTCTGTCTCTGTGTCAAAATGTTTAACTTCTAGCTTGAAATAGTTTAGTATTTCCATTTCACTTTATTTTTTGTCACTCTGCTAACATGAGTTTTTCTTACAATTTTTTGGTGTTTACAAAATTCTCATAACATTCAAAATGTTCAGTTATCCTTCCATTTCTGTCTGCCGCTAAGCCTGTAATACTGTGCAGATTTTTGTTTTGCAGTGCAGGTAAATGTTGATCTTGGCATCATTAGTGGACTCATGGCCAAATAACGATGGAGTACCACGATAGTCCAATTCCCATAGCAGCTGCCAAGAGGCGTTGTTTCAAGTTTTTACAATCACTTTTAAACTGAACAGACTCCAAGTCCTGTTCACCGTCATTGCTGCAGACATTTCAACAACACTTCAATACCAAGTTTAATTGATTTGATATTACCATTGTAGTGCATCGGAAATGGATCACTGACAAGAGACTGACAAGTGGTTGATGTTCTTTAACCAGGTGTTCTTAAGCTGTGGCTTTTCAATTTCGCTACTGTTTACTTTGTTAACAGAATATGACTTATACAGGAAACCTTCAGTACTTTAGCAACCCGGGCAGTGTTGACTCTAAAGTAGTAAAACAGTATTTAGCCATATTTCTTAAGGACTGATAGAACTACTGACATGTAAATGCTCCAAAGCCATCAGATAAACTTCTTAAAATAAAGTTAAACTGACAAAGGAGGATACACTAAGCATGATTAGCATTTGATCCAACTATGCTGAGACTAAAAGGAGCTAAAATGTGAGGTCAGGTTGTGGAATTAAAGGATTCGGGCATAGTGGCTCAGTGTTTTTGACAAAACGTACACAGATTGAGCTAGTTGTCTTGAGACATTCATTCCTTATAAATAATTGATAGAATTTTGTCCGGCATTTATAAACCAGGTAATGAAATGGGGGTTAATACAATGTATTTGTTAATTATGTTTATTTAGAGATTTACAGGTAAAAAAAAAGTGCAGGCACCGGCCATGGCGCAACAGGCTGGGGCACCTGCACCGTACGCCGGCGACCCGGGTTCGATTCCCGACCCGTGGTCCTTTCTGGATCCCACCCCGACTCTCTCTCCTGTCACTCTCCACTGTCCTATCCGATTAAAGGCAAAAAGCCCCCCCAAAAATAACTTAAATCGGTGTCATTTCCCAATTGTGCCTAGTCAATATTTTTTCACAGTATATCAAACATTGTCTAATAAAACAAAAGGTTAAGGATCAAACATAATTTGTCATGTGGGAAATGATGGCTTAGGTCTCTGTGTCATGCTCTACCAACTCTGATGTCCCAGAATGCTTTGTTAGTGACAGGCTGTTCTGACAGGGTAATTTGGCTTCTCTACTGTATGTTGTCACGACATCTAACGTTGGCGGGTTGGATGAAACAAAGAAGAGCCTCTTCTCACTTTCAATAAGCAGCTACCTGGCAAACCCACACCCCTGCACCAGCCTCTCTGCTGACCACACTCATCGCAGGGCCGACATTAAAAACAAGTCCCAGACTTGTTGGCTTCTTTGAAATATTTGCCCATCCTTGTTCTATGTAACAGCAAATGACAGCTGTCTGGCACTCCTATGGTAATTGTTTTGTGGAAAGAAAGTATGGTGTGTAGCCCTGAGGTGCTTCGCAAAATGTCAAACCATTTATGACAAAGATAATAGTTTTTCACGACTTGTAGCAGAACTTCTTTTCCTTTTCAAATATTTAATGATAGTGACTTTGATGTAAATGGTTTTGAGCTGCCTCAGGTTTTTAACCTTCACATTAACTTAATGTTGTCTTTCACAGCCTTCAGGGTAATACCCAAATGTGTTTTTGCTGTGGCTCAATATTGTTGAGAAGCAGTGTAGGAATGGAACAAAATAGCATTCATGATCAATGTTAATGATACATTCTTATCTTATTATTTATGTTGTCAGTGTTGTGTAATTTACAATCAACTTTCCATCGGTCATGAGGAAACACCCTGGTTAGTAAAAAAAAAGGTGATCATTCCCTTAGGTTCCCTTAGATGTAAATCACATGCAAAGGTGTTTCTTTGAACTGTATGCCATGCTTGTTTTTTTGTTTCTGACTAGCTCGGAAATGTATGGAATGAGGGGTGTTTTAGTTCGTAACATGTTCACACTGTCCATAGAGCTGAAAGAAACAGTAGCAGAATTCCTGTGGGTTTGTAATAACAAGCGTAAGCCACGTTACACATTTGGTTTGTTCAATGATACTAATGATTATTTTCAAGAGAACCTCGTATGATGAATGCCTGGATTAGCACTCGACGTATACTAATAAGTCATGCTTGTCGCAGGTTGAGTGATTTGGCATTTCAAGAAGTTATTGCGGTTTCTGTGTCTTACAATATCTTCCCATTGCAAGTAAAAGCACATGAAAATGCTTTAGCTGAACATTGCCCCACAGCATAGTATGGCAAAGAGTTTATGTGAAGATAATCCTTTTTGTGGTTGGATTTAAACAACAATACCTTGAAATTGAGTACAAGGCGTGCGTACAGTAATGATTTCATGTACAGACAAAACGCTTCTGGCATGGGGTTTGTTTTACAACAGTTAGAGAATGGAACTAAGTGTTGTATGTTATTATAAGGGGTGTTTCTTTTCCTTGTTTTGGCAGTCAAACACTTAAAAGGATCTTTGTACAGAAAAGGTGGGATCACAAAAGGCATGATCAAAGGTCTCCCAAGCGCCCACCCTCACGGAGAACAGTGAGAGGAATGTCGAGTCGCAGGGGTAAGGTTCGGTGTTAAACCCATAATCCAAGGATGGTTTGTTTATATCAACTTGTAGGCAGCGTCTTACTCTGAAACCTCCACCACTGCTCCTTAAATTTGCCTAACAAGTCACTACCTGCTTGTCCCTGTATCACGCAGTTACGTGATTCCCCCTCACCAAATGTCGTGCGACAGAGAGCGGGAGACTTCTTGGATCTTTGTAGGAGCACCATGACAGCTTAAAAAGCAGGCTCGGCGGCATTCCCTGCAGTCATAGCAAAAATAATTTGTCCCTGACAGTGAATACAGAGATACCTGAAACGCCCTGACAGGTGCTGTTTTTCTGGGATTTTACCTGACAGCGATATTAATCATCTTAGCCTTGCCAACAGGAAACCAGCTTGCTGACAAGGCGTGGGAGTGTGACGGTAAGTGTCGCAGCTGATAGCCAGCATTTGTGTTCTTCTATATTGTTCTTCTTTACTGTGCTTTAACTGACACTCTTTCTTTCCATTAATCAAGGATTAAATGCAGAACCCTGGCAAACTGTCAGGAAAACCACATGAGCTGACTGCTCCTCTTCTGTCCTTTTATCTGCGTAAAGAAAAAAAGTCTAGACAGTGAGCATATTTGGACAATGGTGTAGCAGAAACAAGTGCCGACTCCGCTCTGTATTAATTATCCTCTCATCCTGTCTCCTCCAGTCAGGCATGTTTACCATCTGTAAGTCATCAGGTTAGCAAATATATACACAAACATGTACACAAGTTGGTCTCTGGGGAAAAATAAGGAAGAAAAAAAACATGTTATCAAGGAAACCCTGTATAATCATACTTTTAGATTTAATTGTGTCATTCCCACCTCATACAAATTTGTAATGGTTCCAAACTGAGTGACATGAAACTTTGAATATGTTTTTTCTGTACACTTTAGTTTTTAGTTCTGTATCAATCTACCACAGGTCAAGTAGGACCAGTTGCATATTTAATATAATTTAAGATACATATTAATGACTTAGTTAACTGAATTTATGACTCACTCTCTTCTGTTAAGCCTTCGCATCATAGCAGAATTTTAAAGGCATATATTTTGGGATGAGTTCATTTTGAATTAACTAACCTGTGATGATCTCAGAGATAACTGAAAAATAATAAATGGAAGAATCTTTTATATCTAATTATCAACAACTTTTATTTAATTTACTCCTCTGGATAATAAACTTCTCCACAAAAGAAAAAACGTTTACAGACAGTTATAAGACGATAGATAGAAGGAACATATATGTCTTTTTACTGCACTATTTAAACTAGAAGTTGGCATGGTTAGTATCTGTGAGAGTTATTCTGACTGCACAGCCTCAGCTAGCTAGCTAGCTAGCATGTTAGCAGTTATCTTGTAAGCTGATTCACCAAGTAGCTCTGCAATTTCATTGGGTAATAAAGCTTCTTGCCCCACTTTTTTCCTGAAATTGCACCTGTATAAAACATTTTTTCAATATTTCTGAAAACCCACTCATCTGGAAAATGTCCCATTATACCGAAAGCTAATTGGTCATTTTATCCAGAAAGCTAACACCCTATTGCTCCTACTGGGCAAAGGACCAACCCTACCCTACGTTTGGGTGCTTACCCTGATGTTCTTACCCTAACTCAGCGGTTCCCAAATCTTTTTTGCGGCGCACCCCCTTCTACGTCCCAACCGGGTTGACGCACCCCCCCAAAAAACGCAACAAAGCTTTGTTATATCGCCATATAAAGACTCATGTTTAATCATGCGCAAATAACCAGAACACGCATGACAATAACAATATCAACAAAGTTTCAATATAATGCAACAAAGAAAAATTGCAACATTAAAGAGCATGGGCTCAGAAACAGATAAAATAAATAAAAACGAGGATCAATCATTTCCTGACTCCCGCTCATTTTCTTCTCTCGGACTCGTTCCTATTCTCTCCGTCTCTGTTCCTCACTCTCTATTGGCCCCTCTCTTCCTTCATGACTAACAACTTTGTCATGAGACGTTCCACTTGACAGTTTCCCTGATTTCAGCCAGTTAATCATATTTGAAAGAATGAATGAAACGAGTTGGCACGCATATATCCTAGCCTACAGAACACAGCGGCTGTCTTCTACTACGTTTCTATCAAAAACTAATCAATTATAGTTTTTTGATTTAAAAAAAAAGGGATTACAAAGGAAATGTTTATTGTTCCTGATTTTTATTGTAGCCTATGGAAAAATCCCACTTAAAAAACAACACTGTGTAAAATTTTTACACCAGACCACCATTACATGTTTCATTTCGTGCACCCCCACCACACTTTGGGAATCCCTGCCCTAGCTGAAGTCACTCCTCATGCCTTAAACCAGCCAACCAACAAATGTAGGCAAGAAGTACTAGCCAATCAGCGGCGGAGTAGGGCGGGTTATGCCTTTGCCAAAGTCAAAATTCAGCAGCATTCCTGAGCCATTCTGCATAACAACCAGCCATGTGCTTGTGTTTGTTCCACAGAGAGTGTGTATTGATTACTGTTTGTATTTCGAATATCGTAAGAATGGGCAGGCGACAGAAGCTGGCTTTGGGGACGTGGAATGTCACCTCTCTGGGGGGGAAGGAGCCAGAGCTTGTGCGGGCGGTGGAGCGTTCCCAGCTGGATCTGGTGGGGCTCACCTCTACGCACAGCGTCGGCTCTGGAACCTTACTTCTGGATAGGGGTTGGAATCTATTCTTCTATGGAGTTGCCCAAGGTGTGAGGCGCTGAGCGGGTGTGGGGATACTCACAAGCCCCCGGTTGAGTATAACAAACAAACACATAACAAACACCATGTTCAAACATAAGGATGCTCATAAGTGTACGTGGCACCAGAGCGGGAGAAGTTCAGAGAAGCCATGGAGAAGGACTTTCGGTCGGCACCAAAGTTGTTCTGAAAAACCATCCGACACCTCAGGAGGGTGAAGCAGGGAACCATCCAAGCTGTGTACAGTAAGGATGGGACGCTGTTGACCTCAACTGATAGTGTGTTAGGGCGGTGGAAGGAACACTTTGAGTAACTCCTGAATCCGACAACTCCGCCCTCTATGTTTGAGGCGGAGCTGGAGTATGAAGGGGGATCAACTCCAATCTCATGGGGGGAAGTCACTGAGGTAGTTAAACAGCTCCACAGTGGCAAAGCCCCGGGGGTGGATGAGAGGCTCTGGGTGTTGAAGGACTGTCATGGTTGACACGTCTCATCAACATTGCGTGGAAGTCGGAAACAGTACCGAAGGAGTGGCAGACCGGGGTGGTGGTCCCCCTTTTTAAAACAGGGGGTCAGAGGGTGTGTGCCAATTACAGAGGCATCACATTACTCAGCCTCCCCGGGAAAGTTTGCTCTAAGGTGCTGGAAAGGAGGGTCCGGCCGATTGTCGAACCTCAGATTGAGGAGGAACAATGCGGTTTTCGTCCTGGTCGCTTTTTACTCTCGCAAGGATCCTGGAGGGGGCCTGGGAGTACGCTCATCCGGTCTACATGTGCTTTGTGGATTTGGAGAAGGCGTTTGACCGGGTTCCCAGGGAGATACTCTGGGAGGTGCTGCGGGAGTATGGGGTGAGGGGGTCTCTACTCAGGGCCATCCAATCTCTGTATACTCTCAAAGCGAAAGCTGTGTCCGGGTCCTCTGTAGCACGTCGGACCGATTTCCGGTGAGGGTTGACCTCCGTCAGGGCTGCGCTTTGTCACCAATCCTGTTTGTGATATTCATGGACAGGATTTCTAGGCGTAGTCATGGGGGAGGGGGTCTGCAGTTCGGTGGGCTAAGGATTGCACCACTGCTTTTTGCAGATGATGTGGTCCTAATGGCTTCATCGGTCTGTGACCTTCAGCACTCACTGGATCGGTTCGCGGCCGAGTGTGAAGCGGCTGGGATGAGGATCAGCACCTCCAAATCTGAGGCCATGGTTCTCAGCAGGAAACCAATGGACTGTCCACTCCAGGTAGGGAATGAAGCCTTACCCCAAGTGAAGAAGTTCAAGTATCTCGGGGTCTTGTTCTCGAGTGAGGGAACAATGGAGCGTGAGATGGGCCGGAGAATCGGAGCAGCGGGAGCGGTACTGCAGTCGCTTTACCGCACCGTTGTGACGAAAAGGGAGCTGAGCCAGAAGGCAAAGCTCTCTGTCTAACGGGCCATCTTCGTTCCTACCCTCACCTATGGTCATGAAGGATGGGTCATGACCGAAAGAACGAGATCGCGGATACAAGCGGCCGAAATGGGATTTCTCCGCATGGTGGATGGCATCTCCCTTAGGGATAAGGTGAGAAGTTCAGTCATCCGGGAGGGACTCGGAGTAGAACCGCTACTCCTTCGCGTTGAAAGTAGCCAGTTGAGGTGGTTCGGGCACCTAGTGAGGATGTCACCTGGGGGCCTCCCTAGGGAGGTGTTCCAGGCACGTCCAGCTGGGAAGAGACCGAGGGGTAGACCTAGGACCAGGGTGGAGGGATTATATCTCTTTGCTGGCCTGGGAGCGTCTTGGAATCCCCCAGTCAGAGCTGGTTGATGTGGCCAGGGAAAGAGAAGTTTGGGGCTCTCTGCTGGAGCTGTTACCTCCGCGACCCTGACGGAAAAGCGGGAGAAGATGGATGGATGGATGGATGGGCAGTCTCAGACACATTATGGACCAAAATTCCATATTTGAGCATTTACCCTGCAGTGAAATAGCAATCTTATGTAAGCAGTATCAGAGGAAATTATATTCATGAATTTAGTCTAACCCTTGAACACTGTTATTCACTGCAATAATTGACCAGCCAATTAATTAAAGGCTATGCCGGGCTAATATCTTGTACTTTTAGCCAACGCATTTCATATGATCAGATCTGGTCTTTAAACATCCAATGGAACCTTTATACAACGCCCCTTGCTTAACCAAACACACAGCTTACCACCTTGAATATTTTCTGAGCAGCATTATTAAAGGTCTCCTTTTATGCTCTTTCATGGCATATATATTATAGGTCTCAAATATAATTTTTTTTAAAACATATCTCTGACGTGTTTTGCTCAAAATACCAAACAGATCATGCATTTTAGCATGTCTGCTATCCTTCTGTCTCGGGTCTCTGAAATGTTGATGCCTCTCGCCCGGGGGGCGGGGGTTACGTACTGCGTCACATCCCTCATGCGGGTTCTCGTCGGCTAGGGTCGGCGCGCACCATAGCGCGCACAGGCAGGCACAGAGCTAGCTAGTGGTGTTTAATTTCCATAATCTTTGTTTAGTGAACGCATAAAACCGTCAGTTTGTAAGCGAAATTAAGAACTACGATCTTTGAGTTCGTTTATCGTTACCCAGCAACCGAGGCTATAAGTGTTGTAAATTATTGCAATTTCATCATTCAGCCGACGAGAACCCGCATGAGAGATGTGACGCAGTACGTAACCCTGCCCCCCGGGCGAGATGCCCCAACATGTCTCAGCCCGTTTTCAAAAGTGCTGATTCTGTAACTGTCGATTTAAATTTGAGCTGCTGCTGGCCACGCCCCTTTGGAGGGTCATGATCTCTCCTCTGAAGAGAGAGTTTTCTAACGGAGAAACTCAGCTAAACTCTGCCGTGATTAAACCCCATATTATGTTCCAAACCACATCCAGCATTATTTCTGAAACACTTCTCAGTGTTTACCACTAGAACAGAGACATTATATGTATTATACAGTTAGGTCCATAAATATTTGGACCGAGACAAAGTTTTTCTAATTTTGGTTCTGTACATTACCACAATGAATTTTAAATGAAACCATTCAGATGCAGTTGAGGTGCAGACTTTCAGCTTTAATTCAGTGGGTTGAACAAAAACATTGCATCAAAATGTGAGGAACTAAAGCATTTTTTAAACACAATCCCTTCATTTCAGGGGCTCAAAAGTAATTGGACAAATCAAATAACTGAAAATAAAATGTTCATTTCTAATACTTGGTTGAAAACCCTTTGCTGGCAATGACTGCCTGAAGTCTTGAACTCATGGACATCACCATACGCTTTTTAATGCTCTGCCAAGCCTTTACTGCAGCGGGTTTCAGTTGCTGTTTGTTTGTGGGCCTTTCTTTCTGAAGTTTAGTCTTTAACAAGTGAAATGCATGCTCAATTGTGTCTAGATCAGGTGACTGACTTGGCCATTCAAGAATATTCCACTTCTTTGCTTTAATAAACTCCTCTCCTTTCAATCTGTCCAAAGAATGTTCTTCCAGAACTGTGCTGGCTTTTTTAGATGTTTTTTAACAAGGTCCAATCTAGCCTTTCTATTCTTGAGGGCTATGAGTGGCTTGCACCGTGCAGTGAACCCTCTGTGTTTACTTTCATGCAGTCTTCTCTTTATGGTAGACTTGGACATTGATACGCCTTCCTCCTGGAGAGTGTTGTTCTCTTGGTTGGCTGTTGTGAAGGGGTTTCTCTTCACCACGGAAATTATTATGTGATCATCCACCACTGTTGTCTTCCATGGAAGTCCAGGTCTTTTTGCGTTGCTGAGTTCACCAGTGCTTTCTTTCTCTCTCAGGGTGTACCAAACTGTAGATTTTGCCACTCCTAATATTGTAGCAATTTCTCAGATGGGTTTTTTCTGGTTTCGAAGCTTAAGGATGGCTTGTTTCACCTGCATGGAGAGCTCCTTTGACCCCATGTTGTCTTCACAGCAAAATCTTCCAAATGCAAGCACCACACCTCAAATCAACTCCAGGCCTTTAATATGCTTAATTGATAATGACATAACGAAGGAATTGCCCACACCTGCCCATGAAATAGCCTTTGAGTCAATTGTCCAATTTCTTTTGGTCCCTTTTAAAAGAGGGTGGCACATGTTAAGGAGCAGAATGTGGATACCCTCAAATGAAAGCTGACAGTCTGCACTTTATGTCCATGTCCATTATTTAAGTATAATGGGAATATGTTTCAGTAAACAGGTAAAAAAACAAAACTTGTGTCAGTGTCCAAATATATATGGACCTAACTATACAACAACTCTCAAAGACACAGCGGTGCTGCGGAGGGGATTCAGCTCATGACTGTATATGGGGGATGATAGGTTGAGACATGTCACGTGGGTGGGACGTTGCCAATGTAAAGCTAGCACACATTTCCGATATGACACATCAGCAGCAAATCTGGATCAGCTCGTTTGTACCCCCGTTTTTAGAGATGTGAGTAAGGAGTAAAGGGAGAGGGTTGTATTTTCTGACACTGTGAGTCTCTTTACACACCGGGGACACATATTTCTGTATAAAAGACAGCAGAAAGTGCATTTTGCATAATAGGGGACCTTTAAGTTATCTATGGGAGTATGCAAATAATCCAGAGGCTGTGAGCAAGGAGATTTTGAAAGGTACATTTTAATATGAGAAGATGAAACCTTTGGCCCAGACAGACACAAACACTCAGCCAAGACTGTTATTGAGCAAGAGGTAACCCTGCACAAAGTGTGTATTACTGGTGTGTAGGGACACAGATTTCACATTAATTATAGTTCATGCAACCTCTTATTAAAGCACCACTCTGATGCACACATACACTCACAGGTCCTGTCACTGTATCTCACTGAACATTCCCTCCACAGCTTGTGTTGCTGCCTGTTTGAAAGCGGCTCAGTAATCCTGGATCGGAGAGCACAAAGGGCCCCAGAGTGCTGGTGATGTAAGCACTGTTTCCGTTGCTTACCCCCCCCCCCCACCACCACCACCACCACCCCAAACCACTCTCCCTTATCCCACATGCTGCCTGCGCAGGGGATGAGGTGGAACAGGGTGGGACGTCCCCGTTGTGGAGAATCCTGAAGAGGCAAGCGGTAATAGCGGCAGGCTAACAGCAGTCTGTGTGCTGCCTCAGGGGCCCGCTGCTGATGACCTGGGACCCAGTGGGAAAGGAAAAAGTGTTGACCAAATCGCTGTACAGGAATGTGGCTAAGCTGTGGGGAGTGTTGCATCGGCTCAGTGTGACCAGGAGATCAGAAGGGACTTTTACTGCCTCTTTACTACACTTTCCTCAGAAGGCCACGTTGCCATAGGTGAGTATCACTGGGTAAACATTTACCTAGTTAACGCCTCGTGTGATCTAAAAATGGGTGGCGAACTATTTGCTTTCATATCTTTGCAAGAAGTCTTTCAGCAGGCAGTATGTTTTGGCCATCACAGGCACTACAGGCCGTGTCATTTGACTGTATGGAAATGTGAGCGCCTGCTTGTCTCTGTGTCTGTGGACATTCAGGTTTGTGCTCTCTAAGTTCCTCAATGGACTCGATGCAGGACTCAAGTCACACCATGGGGGGCCTGAATGCCCGCCTGAAGGGCTTCTTGGAGCAGGTGAAGAGGCTCCAGGAGGCCAACCAGCGGCTGGAAGCTCAGATCGCAGACTGGGGGTCCAGGAGTACATCGCGCTCCCAGGACTGGACCCAGCAGGAACAGACTGTCAACGAGCTCCGTGCCCAGGTCAAAATCTCTTTGTTTGTTGTTGTTTTTTGAGCTATCAGATAATGATATGAAATGATTTGGACTTTTTAAAAGTGCTACAAATTGCCGAGCTCTTTGCCAGAGCAAGATAGGACAGTGTTGCTGCCGTGCTGTTTCCACTCAGGTTTAATCATTATGCTGCATTATGATCCATTACATCAGCTCTGGGCCATGTTGGTTGGCAGACAACAGGAGCAGGTGTGTGTAATCACATAGCAAAGACTGCAGTCACAACAGAGACACAGCAGATTACTAGTGCCGCATGCAACATCATGTGAAGGGCCTCAAGTACAGGTTCACTTAAAGAGGGGGGAGAGTGGCTTAAGGGCTGAGGCCCAACCGCCTCTGTGCTGGAGCTTTCACTTTTTAAAACTTTCTTTTAAAACCCCCATGTACGAGTTAGGGGTGAGAATGTAAAATATGTTTTTCATTTTACGTCAATGCCTTCCATGATTCTGGCAATCGCTTCCATTCTTTATCAATTACTCTATTGTGTGCTAAAATGATTTATCAGTGAAATAAGTAGGTTGTCACAGGTGTGTAGTGTTTCAGTCTGATTACAGTGCAGATGAAAAGCTAGAAGAGGGATTTTCTTTTATCAGACAAAAATGCTGCTAAGCCTGAACGCATGTGAATAATCTTCCTTAAACATAGGGTTGGGGTTACGGATGTGTTGCTGCAGTAGTTTTGTTAAAACTAAAGACATATTTTCAGATAATATTGGTGACTTATTTATTGCACCCAGAAAAAGCACTGTGTTCATCTTTCTGTGTGAATTGGGGCCGTGCTTGGAACCATTTCTTCCTCTCTTCCTTGACTTCTTCTTCTTGTTTCTTCTTCAGACAGTGTACACACAGTTTGATTTAATTGTTTTGCAATGTCCAACTGTCAGATTCCCATCCCTAGTAACAACAACTCTTTAAGACTCATTAAGTGGTTGCTGAAATGTGATACAAGGGCAAGTGTATACAAGTTATGGGGCAAACATGGCCTGGAGTCTATAAAAGGCTGGTGATTATTAGGGAGTTTTATGTACCGTATTAACTGTAGTTCGCTTGATATATTAAATCGTTTTCAAAACTTGATACTGAAAGAAACATTTATTTGTTCTGTGAAATTGTCTTTGTTTTCACAAGACTGTTTCCTGTTCGAGTAATCCATAAGCAACCACAATGTAAGTATATACACTGTAAGTCCATAAGGTGGAAAGTAACTTCACATCAAACAAAGCAGCCCTGCCTGTCTTCACAATGCACCAGAGCCAGAAAGACTGTCACACACAGAAGGAATGCCAAACCCTTTATAACTTTAAAGGCCATTCCACTTAGTAGAACATTAACTCCAACAGGTATCTCACGTGATCTGACTTTCTATGGGTTTAACATCCCTTTCTGCTTGAGTAAATGTCACTGGCAGACGTTGTAATGACTTGTTTCACATCGCGTCAGCCACCTCGTCTTCAAAGTTTGGCTGCTGTTCCCATGACTGTGACAGACACCAGACCGAATAGCCAGTGTTATTGTTCCCTGATCCGAAAAATGCTTTCACGTTAACATATAGGATTACCTGCTATTTATCCTCTAAAGAACTCCATGGTGTTGTCTTATTTAGGGCTCAGAAGATTAAACCAGGAACACTTAAGTGCTGCTCTTGAATCACAAATAAAGCATCTACATAATGAATGTTTATGATATGAACGTTGTGGAATATTCCATGTTATCTTTGGCTGCTGTTCAACATGGGTGCGTCTTGTTTTAAAATTGTTGCACTGTTAAGAAAACTAAGGGAATCGAGGTGTGTAGGCTTAGTGTTTGTATTATAAAATTCAAGGACATACCTTTGTCTACTTGGATTCTGTAAATGGAATTAAAAATACTTATGTCAAGTCTTAACCCGAGAGAATCAAATTCAATTGGAAACGGTTACTGTACAACTTCCAGTATATATCAGATTGTTACAGGAAGAATAATCTTATCATTAATGTTTCTTGTTACACTTTCAACTGTAGTTTCCTGGTAATAGTTTTTTTTAACAGCTTAAATATCTTGAATCTGATTATTTATTTATTTTAAAGATGTTAATAATTGGTAAAGGATCAAATATTTTGTATTCATGATTTACGAGTCTTGGGGAGTATCGTAATACATGTAATGTGATTACATGTTCAGAATTTTAAAAAGTTACTCTATTTCCTTAAAGCGACATTAAAAGGATGTAATTAGATTACTGTTAGGCACACAGACAGCGAGTAGTTTTTTTGTCTTTGTGTAGTGATTTTGTCACTTTGTTTTAACAATTTATGTATGCTCAATCTCGAAAAAGACGTTAATAATTTAAAAAGATAAAATATTTTGATTCAGATTACTCTTACTTTTTAAAACTTGGATATTATAAACAGGATTACAATGTTTCTAAAGAGCCAATACGTACAAATACATCTTGTTTTTTGCACTTTCCCTAATCTAATCTTGAGTTTTTTATCTCCATTTTTGTCAGGTTGGTAACCTACTGATGGAGAATGCCCAATTGGCATTACAGTCTGAAAGCATGAAGTCCAGAGCTGCTGCCATCCAGGCCAGGTCAGCTGGATTTGACTCTAACGCACCTCTCCCTCATTCAGTACAGCCTGGGGCTTATTGATGAGCATATCAGACATACGATCACTATCCTTTAAACATTTTAAAGAGGACATATTCTGCTCATTCTCAGGTTCATATTTGTATGGTGTTTCTCTACTGTGACATGTCTCCATACCTTAATGTTCAGAAAGCTCTTTATTTTTCTCATACTGCCTGTGCTGCAGCACCTCTTTTCACCCTCTGTCTGAAACTAGAGCCCAGTCTGCTCTGATTGGTTAGCTGGCTGTCTCTGTTGTGATTGGTTAACGGCTTAAAGATATCCCACCCCTTAGCCCATCACTTTTAATGTGTTGTAGCGCTAGCCATTACAATTGCATGTGTTACATAGTGATGTCACTATGTTACAGTAGTGGACGAGGGAGTACAATGGTGGCATTTCAGGAGTGTGGGAGAGAACAAAGGGATTTTGCGGAACGTTTACATGCACAAAAACCTATAGAACACACTACAGGGAAGGGAGAAACCCCAAGAGGCATAGTACTCATGTTATGAGAAAAAATCTAGACTATCATTACAGGTCCATAAAGGCTAAGCAAAGGTGTAAAATCTACAAATTGCTTTTCCAGTTTTCTGTTACCTAACTCAGGCCTGTTCCCGCCCCTGAGGGACAACCTGCATACACATCCAGGACCGGCTTTGTGCCGCGTCGACACTTTCCCTTATGTAATGATGAGAGTGACAACGAGCCCCCCCACCTCCCTCATCACACACAAACACACACGCACACACACACACACACACACACACACACACACACACACACACCATCCTGCCAGCCATTAACCCCTGAAGGACAGAGGCGACACGCTGCAACTCAAAATAAATACACCTGTTCTATTTATAGCCCCGCCTGATATTTCTCCTGGACTCTGGACTCTGATAACACTGTTAAAATGATGTCAAGGCCTTACAGTCCTTTTAACTTATAGTTATGAGTTCTGCAATCTCTCTCATCATGTGATCATTATCAGACGATGGATCCTCAGCACACACATATGCTAAAAGCACCAAGAGCTTTCCAACATAGGAGCAAGACACACAGACAAGTTGTTTTATGCCTTTTTTTTGTGGTTTTGAGTCGCTTTATGGTCATTTTGTTTGTCTTTTTAGTTTTTATTTCTCTTTATTTTTTAGTCATTTTTTGAATCTTTGTTGCCATTTTGAGTCATTGTTATGGTTTATATGTCTTTTTATTTAATTTGTGATATTCTTTGCATTCTCTTTGGTCCTTTTGAAGTCCTTTTTATAATATTAATAATAATTCATGGTATTTATTTTAGCATTAAACATAACATATATTAGACATGTAATGCATTGCAAACTGTGGACAATACCCACAGGAGCAATTTTTTGTTTCTATTTCTAGTTGTCAAGCACCAATATGACATCTTTCAGTTTAAACTACAATATTCCCCCACTTAATGCACCCAGTTTCTCTTTCGTTTTTGAGTTCACACAAGGATTTTATGTAATTTCTGCATCGCCACAGTACATTCAACACAGAATGTGGCTCACTTTTGGTCTGTTGAAATCCTATTATAGGTGTGAGATGGAGGAGATTACAACCATGCGTCTGGAGCAGCAGGTGGCTGTGCTCAGGGAGTCCAAGAGGAAGGCAGATCAGAGCAGCACGACCCTGCAGGCAGACCTTTGTCACTCCATGACGGATCTGCAGGAGATGCACCGGGAGTTTGAGGTCACTAAATGTGCTGACATCTTTTTTTGCTCTTCTTCTTCTTTCCTTACAAATCACTTGTCTGCATGTATTACTGTCCCTGTCCATCTTTCTTTCTGATGGTGTTATCTCATCTTCATGCACAGTCTCACACATGCATTCTGTATGGAGTGATGCAGTAATGAGTCATAAAACCTGGGTCAGTCACATCGCTGAACCTCTTTTTTCAAAGTCAACGTTTTTTAAAATGTTTTTGTGGTGAGAAAGCCTGAAATATATAAGCTCACAAGCTTACATAATAAACATAATTGTTACACGGCTTTGTTGAATACTTGATTCTGATTGGTCAATTCCAAACATGTGACACGTTGTTAATCCAGTAGAACAGACCGCTGTCAAGGACTATAATGACCGTTGCTAAGGAGGATCAAGAAAGAGAAAGGGAAAGGGGTTAAAAGACGGAGCGCTGGACGTCAGATAAATCACCAGAAGAAGACAGACGGGAAGTGAACACTAGGTCTGGGCTCTGCAGTGTTTAAGGACCGGTTAGTGGATCAGAACCTGTGAACAGACTTGAACAGTTACAGAAAACGTCGTTCAGTGCTGCCGTTAAGTTGTTGTCGTCGCAGTTCCAGCCGTTGGTGATCCGTGGAACAAAGGTTTTTTTTTCTTAGCCGAAAAAAACCAATAATTTTTTAGTCATAAAATAATTTCAATTAATATTGGGAGTCGAGTCGTTAGTTTGTTTGGCATCTGGCCGAGTAATAAGTGGGATAATGTGCAGCGAGGCAGGGAAGAGAACCCCCTTCAGTCGGGTATTATTTTCCCCATAATGACCACCTCTCTGCATATTATCCCTTAGGTAAATACTGTCTGAAGCTTCTTTGTTTCATACAAATTGCAGTTGCTAACAAATTACAAAATAAACTACTAAATGTCATCGAGCATTAGCCGCCTTTACCTTAGCAATGTCCAAATGCCCGGTTAAGAACTCTTAACTTAATGTTTGATTAGCAAATGCTAGCATGCTAACACCCAAGTCATAAAAGGAAAGGCATGTTTATTTAAATAGCACATTTCAACACAAGGAAATAAAAAAAAAAACACAAAAAACATTTAGATATAGTGCAACAGAAAGATATATTTTTTTATTAAAATACATCTGAAAACAGTCGTTAAAAAGTCCAATTTTAAAAGGATGCTAACACGCTAAGCTAAAAGGCCGGCATCATTTTCAGCAAGCTGACATTGACGTTGTTAATGTTCATGTTCTGGTCAGTAAACAAAAAAAACAACCATATCCCCTCTTACCTGTACAGCTATTAATCAGTTTCTTTAGATCTTTTTGTTGGTGTGGATTTAATATCACACTCTAGTTGCAAGTAGGAACTATTTTCTTTCTACCAAACTACAGTGCTGCGACTCAAGAGCTCAGCGGCTTTATTTCTAGACCCAGCCGTCAACATGTCAAAGTGTCTTTGGGCAAGATATTTAAACCCAAATTGCTTCCAATGGCATGGCCAAGAATGACACCAGTATGGGTTTTCACAAAGTTTGGGTTTCAGTGTTTTTAGATCTTTTTGTCAGATGTTACTATGGTATACTGAAGTATAATTACAAGCTTTTTCATAAGTGTCAAAGGCATTTATTGACAATTACATTACATTTATGCAAAGAGTCAATATTTGCATTGTTGACCCTTCTTTCTCAAAACCTCTGCAATTTCCCCCTGGCATGCTGTCGATTAACTTCTGGGCCCCATCCTGACTGATGGCAGCCCATTCTTGCATAATCAATGCTTGAAGTTTGTCAGAATGTGTTGGTTTTTGTAGGTCCACCTGCCACTTTAGGATTGACCACAATCTCTCAAGGGGATTAAGGTCTGGGGAGTTTTCTGGCCATGGACCCAAAATGTTGATGTTTTGTTGCTGGCGCCACTTAGTTATCACTTTGTCTTTATGGCAAGCTGCTCCATCATGCTGGGAAAGGCATTGTTCTTCACCAAACTGTTCTTGGATGGATGGGAAAAGTTGCTCTCAGAGGATGTTTTGGTACCATTCTTTATTCATGGCGGTGTTCTGAGGATAAATAGTGAGTGAGCCCGCTCCCTTGGCTGAGAAGCAATCCCACACATGAATGGTCTCAGGATGCCTTACTGTTGGCATGGCACAGGACTGATGGTAGCGCTCACCTTTTCTACTCCGGACAAGCTTTTCACTGGATGCCCCAAATAATCAGAAAGGGGATTCAGCAAAAAAAAATACTTTACCCCATTTCTCCGCAGTCCAATCCCTGTACCTTTTCAGAACATCAGTCTGTCCCTGATGTTTTCCTGGAGAGAAGTTGCTTCTTTGCTGGCCGTCTTGACACCGGGCCATCCTCCAAAATGATCTTCTCCTCGCTGTGGGTACAGATGCACTCACTCCTGCTTGCTGCCATTCCTGAGCAAGCACTGCACTGTTGGTGCCCCGATCCAGCAGCTGAATCAACTTTAGGAGATGGTCCTGGCGCTTGCTGGACCTTCTTCGGCACCCTGAAGCCTTCTTCACAACAATTGAACCTCTCTCCATGAAGTTCTTGATGATCCAATAATTGGTTGATTTAGGTGCAATTTTACCAGAAGCAATATGCCTGTGAAGCCCTTTTTGTGCAAAGCAATGATGACTGCATCCTTTCAGGTAACCATGGTTAACAGAGGAAGAACAATGATTTCAAGGACCACCCTCCTTTTAAAGCTTTCAGTC